>NW_007377977.1:0-10728 GCF_000475195.1 Diaphorina citri | reverse complement strand
ATAAATTAATTTTCTATTCTTTTAATCCAGTTTAGGCCAAGCTGTACATAATTTTCGACATGTGGATACGGTGCGGTGGTGGTACCTACCCATTTTGCTGTTGAATACTGATCTCACGACAACTTTTAGTACCTATATGCTATATGGTGTCGATCGATCGTGTCGACAAGGTGAGTTATAGAGCCAGAGTGTGCAGGCTCGTATAGAACTAGACGTCCCCTTGAATCGGCTGAATCACTCGTACTCAGACCGGCCAATTTCAGGACTGTAGGGACTACAGGAAACGGATACTCACTCTCGTGGGAGAGGATGGGCTCTGTGAGCATTGTGGTGAGAACCTGACGATACTATTCTCGATGTGAGGACTAGAAGAGAAAAGATAAAATTGCAAGCGAGCCTTAGGTCAGAGAGTTTTAGGAGATATCCCACTAAACCAGATCCCCCAGAATGGGAATGTCTTTAAACTACTGTCTGAGTTTTCCAGGCCGCTTGCCTCACATCATTGACACACGTTACGTTGGGACACATAGGTCCCACGTCGTTATCTCAAAAACGGTAAGCTTTTTTCAATTTTTTATTTCAGATTTGATAAATACATAACCCCTATTCCTTTGACACCAAAAATTAAGTTTGTGAGTCTTTTCTTTCTAATTTGGTCACGAAAGGGTTTTAACCCACCTTTGTCAGCACAAAGTCAACATCATCTGTCAACACAACGCCTTATGGTATAGCTTTGTTTACACTGCATTTTTAGTAGAAATGGGTTTAGCTGACTTAGCGAGACCCCTAGCTGCCGTCTGCGCCAGAAACAACTGTAATACTCTACACTTATGAATACTTGAACAGCTATGTTAAGCTACGCCGAGAAAGGCCAATAAATGGATGGGTGACTTAAACATTATATTGGGAATAAAGGGAGAACGGGCTCTAGTCTTGATTTTAAATCATTACATGAGAGTAAAATCAAAAAATCAAATCAAGAATGATAATAAACTGAATATTAAACAAATTAGGTAGGTACAAAGGTATTCTTTAACCACGATCGAACGGGCTAAAAAATTCCCAGAGGGACGGGCCCAGCCTGTTCATAAGTTCAAGTTAAACTAAGTTATGGGTATGGGTCACTATATATGTACACATACCCTCCAGTACCCTCTTGTGCTTTTCACCCAGGCAACATATTTGGTCTTAGTCGCCCTTTAGTTTAGAAGTAAAAACCATTCAAAGACAAAATAATATTGTTGAAGGTATTGTAAGATGTTCCAGTCAGGGATGTATTTAGGGGAGGTGCGGTGCCCCTCTGGCTTAATTTTTGATCTTTTAATATGGGTTACTTACACCTCTTTCCTCAATTTAATTTGGGAAAGGACCCAAAGGGGTTAAAAGTAATACAAACAGTCATAGGATATTATTTATAATTCAATATTTTCCCTTCAATTTAATGTATGTACTAACTTAAAGGTGTTAAAACTAAAACAAACAGTTCTAGGTTCTAGGGTATTTTAATTTAATAGTTTCACCTCTATTTTTAATGTCGGTACCAAAACTTGAACTTAAAAGTGTTAAAACTAAAACAAAGTGTTCAAGGTAAAGCAAACAGCATTTCTGACTAATCTTGTGAACTTGCCACCAACTTAAAAGTGTTCAAGCTAAAACAAATACTTAGTAGTTACCTTCAAAGACTTGTGATCAAATGAAACTGAACAATGAACACGGAAAATTGGGTAATTATCCTTCCTCGTTGTTTATCTTTGGAAATACCTGTAAGTTTTACTATTTATTTTTTGTCCATGTACATTGTACATTATTAGTCTAAATGCAGCTTCAAAATCTTCAAATATTACATCACTTGGAAAGAAAACAGAGTGAACTTATGTGTGACCATAAACACCTGTACTTAACGATTTATCGTATCGGAGAAAGGTACGCAATAATTATTGTCCATTAGTGGAGTCAGAGACCAATAATTATCGTCTATTAGTGGCTTTTTTTCTTCTGAAAATTAGTTTCTTACTTAACGTTCGTTGTTTTGCGTGTCGTTTTTGCAAAATTTTAATTTTTAGATTGACTTTTTTTTCTTTTTCCATTTAAAGCATTTCATTTGAAGCGTTGTTCGCGCCGAAGACTGAATTTTGTTTTTGCAATTCTGCTCTAAAAGTCTTCAAGTTCAGAGAATTTTAGAGTACAGAGAACGAAGGACAATGTCTGATACTGCTAAAGTGACCTATTCTCATCTAATGCAAGTTCCGTTGAAGTACCTGAAAATCGTGGGCGTGTTGAATAACGTTCCGCAGAAATCCGAATTCCGGCGTGTTCTGGCTCAGATGAATTTCATCTTCGTTCACGTGGTGTGCTGGGTGTCTTCGGTGAACCATTTCATGGCGACGGTGATACTGATTTGTAATATTTGCATTTATTTCTTATTTAAATACATTTTTTCATTCTTTTTTTATTTGTTTCATTCACTCTTCTTATTTTAATTTTCCAAATCCTTATTTAGTAATTTTGCTAACTTTTTATTTTTATTTCAATTGTACAAGCTTAACCCATCTTTTGGACCTGTTTGTCCCTACACCTAAGCCTCAGGGTGGGCTTTTTGTTGAATAACGTTCCGCAGAAATCCGAATTCCGGCGTGTTCTGGCTCAGATGAATTTCATCTTCGTTCACGTGGTGTGCTGGGTGTCCTCGGTGAACCATTTCATGGCGACGGTAACCCGATCTGTGCGGTACATGCCGGAATTCTTCCAGAGGCTCCTGGAAGACTTGACCATCAACTTGTTCCTTGGGACGTCGCTCATCTGTTGCTATCACAATAAGCATGTTCAGTTCATTATCAAATTTGTACATGCCGGAATTCTTCCAGAGGCTCCTGGAAGACTTGACCATCAACTTGTTCCTTGGGACGTCGCTCATCTGTTGCTATCACAATGAGCATGTTCAGTTCATTATCAAATTCATGGAGAATTACTTCAGTGTCGCTGACGAGCAGGTCATCAAGGCATGTAACCGCAGCACGAAGATCTTACTGATTGTATTCACTACATTTGGAACGGTTGTGTTCACGCTGCCTGTGTTCGAGACATTCCTCCCTATAAGTGAGCAAGAAAAGGACCTCATCGCGTGTATCTACAAGAGGAGCCATCCGGAGCGCAGATTCGCAGTCAACCTCTGGGTGCCCTTCATTGACGATAGTGAGTCCTGGTACTACGAATGCATCTTCATGTTTGAGATCTATCAAATCTACTTGCTCCTCATGGTGGCTGTACCCGCGACCACAATCATCCCCATGTTCATAACCTACACGGAGGGACAGTATGTCATTCTCAGTGACTTTGTTGAGAAGATAGGTCAGACACATACGGACAAGATAGGGCGGCGAATTTTCTACACGAGTTTGAGAAAGGGGGAGTGGGTGTACGTGTCGAGTTTGGTTTCTAAGAGAAATGAAAAACAGCAATTGAAAAGATTGCTGGAATCGTACGAGAAAGAGTACTGTCGACAGGTGATCAAATTTCATCATATGTTGTTGAAATTCCAATATGAGGTAAGTAGACTCTCGAGTCTAACTTGATTTATGCAAATCAAGCGTGCCGGGAGGCGCGCGAACGTCAAAAGTTCGAAGCTTCGAAGCGCCTACCGGCCTATATTAACACGAAATAATGTTACCATCTGGGCCCGCGCAGGAACTTGGAACTTTGATGAACATGATATTAGTGTAAGACAGTCGCTTTAGCACATTGAATGCACCGGTTCAAACAGATCACTGAAGTGAAGCAATGTAGGACGTGGTCGGTATCCGGATAGATAACCATCTGGACAATTACATGCTGTTGGCTTTTCCCAACATTTTATGAGGATAGAAATCCATATCATCCAATCTAAATTTTTACCCAAATTTCTGTATATCTTCGATTTCATTTGCATATTTTTTACTACTCAATTTCAGCTGCACATTCTTTACTATACAATTACAGTTGTATATTTTCTACTATACTGCATTTCAGCTGCATATTTTCTACCATTCCATTTCAGCTGCATATTCTTTGTCGACAGGTGATCAAATTTCATCATATGTTGTTGAAATTCCAATATGAGGTAAGTGGACTCTCGAGTCTAACTTGATTTATGCAAACCAAGCGTGCCGGGAGGCGCGCGAACGTCAAAAGTTCGAAGCTTTCAAGCGCCTACCGGCCTATATTAACACGAAATAATGTTAACATCTAGGCCCGCGCAGGAACTTGGAACTTTGATGAACATGATATTAGTGTAAGACAGTCGCTTTAGCACATTGAATGCACCAGTTCAAACAGATCACTGAAGTGAAGCAATGTAGCACGTGGTCGGTATCCGGATAGATAACCATCTGGACAATTACGTGCTGTTGGCTTTTCCCAACATTTTATGAGGATAGAAATCCATATCATCCAATCTAAATTTTTACCCAAATTTCTGTATATCTTCGATTTCATTTGCATATTTTTTACTACTCAATTTCAGCTGCATATTCTTTATACTATACAATTTCAGTTGCTCCCAATGAAGGTCCATACCAAATTTGGTGCTTTCCTGAATAAATGCAGCTTTTGGCCAAAATTGTGACGTTAGGCCACCCACTATGGAAGTTAGTGCGTCTGCCTTGTAAGCGCTAGGCCTTGTTAGCGATTCCCGCCCTGGAGGAAATTTATCCAAAACAGGTAACGTTCGTTCTCAGTACTTTTGTTTACAAGATGACTGCTCTACACTAGTGATTTTCACTAGGCCATACAATGGTGGAATACTGATGAGGGACTACGGGATGGGCATGCTACGACACAGACCACACGAGTCTAAAGCCTAGTACGCACCTTACGATTTGTCTGTGTACGTTTCAAGCTGAAATTTTAATTTTCGCACCTTTTTTGATATACCTATGTAGAAAAGAATTTAAATAATTAAGGTACACAAATTAGTGTTAATTTTTCCAAAAATTGAAGCATTTTCTTATTTATTAATAAACTAGGTCCTTGTGGGGAACAATGACAAAAAACAATGAAAATTAATCGAATGAAATATAATGCAATAATGCTGTAAATAAATCTGTCTGGAATTTGCATGAAAGACCAGTTTCACGTTTCATGAAATGTGAGTATTTAATATGAAATCGCGTTTCTTCAGTGTGCATCTTGCCTTGGCGATTGTATAATAATAAATTTGACTAAAGTAAAAAGTAAAATACCTACAATGTCCTCATTCTTTGTCGGTTTGACCTCTTCTTTATCTTGACTAAAAGTTCAAAAAAGTTAGATTTCAAATTTTTAAAAAGTTATTAATCGAATGAAATATAATGCAATAATGCTGTAAATAAATCTGTCTGGAATTTGCATGAAAGACCAGTTTCACGTTTCATGAAATGTAAGTATTTATAATTAAATTTAATGAAATCGCGTTTCTTCAGTGTGTATCTTGCCTTGGCGATTGTATAATAATAAATTTGACTAAAGTAAAATACCTACAATGTCCACATTCTTTGTCGGTTTGACCTCTTCTTTATCTTGACTAAAAGTTCAAAAAAGTTAGATTTCAAATTTTTAAAAAGTTGATTTCAAAGTTTAGGTCCAAGACACCTACAGTAAATAATCTGTCTGTCAAAAAATGTACAATCTTTTGTTCTTACTACATATTATATCACCTAGTTTAGCATCTAATACATTGATAAAATTGAATATTTCAATAAAAATAGTCAAGTTTATAACATTATAAATATGAGGTAAAAAGATAAAATGAGTAAATAAAATCATAGCACGGATACGCTCGGGTGCCTGCGAAGAAAATGACACCGATGATTTTATTATTACCTTTGAGAGGTTTCATTGCTGAACTCCATACACACAAAAAGCCCTATCTGAGGCTTAGGTGTAGGGGCTAGACAGCCCTGAAGGATGGGTTAAGCTTCTACGAATCTACGAGGTTTGATTGAGTTAACTTTTGTTTGGTAGAGGTTTAACGTCACTGTATAACTGTGGTCTTTAGTGACTGGAGTTTTTATCCTCCACATCTCAACAAGCTACCTGCCTACTTATATTAACCTCACACAGCCTGAGTGGGACTGGTAAAACCAAGGAACACACGAATACCCAGATTGTATACATATTTGAATTTGATATCCGGTCTAACCTTTTATGTGACGGGGCCAGGGCTGGTGGCAGCGGCATGTATTTTGAGCTGCGTGTAGTCGGATATCGCGCGCGTGACCGGGTCGCGCACAATAACTAGGAGACGGATGGAGGCGTTCATAGCACGGATACGCTCGGGCGCCTGCGAAGAAAATGACACCGATGATTTTATTATTACCTTTGAGAGGTTTCATTGCTTAACTCTATACACAAAAAGCCCTATCTGAGGCTTAGGTGTAGGGGCTAGACAGCCCTGAATAACTGTGGTCTTTAGTGACTGGAGTTTTTATCCTCCACATCTCAACAAGCTACCTGCCTACTTACATTAACCTCACCCAGCCTGAGTGGGACTGGTAAAACCAAGGAACACACGATTACCCAGATTGTATACATATTTGAATTTGATATCCAGTCTAACCTTTGAATATGATATTCTATCTAAACTCACCTCAGGCGTAACGAAGTAGCTCGGGCTCTTCTCAATCGTCACCTGTTCCGCGTAGGACGGCGGCATTTGGCGGCGATACCACTCCAATCCCCGCGCATAGTTCTCATCCCTATCGAAATAGTGGACCTCGCCCGCCGCCTTCTGGATGCGTGGGTGAAGGTAAAGCATTTCGAGTAGCGCCCGCGTACCGCACTTCCGTACGCCGATAATCAGAGCCTGCGGGAGACGTCGTTAGCAGTTAAATGAAATTGGTTTGGACTCTGTTCCACCATTGTATGGAGTAGTCAAAGTTACAAGTGTGTAGCCAGCCTAGTTAGCTTGAAAGTTAGTGCGTCTGCCTTGTAAGCGCTAGGCCTTGTTAGCGATTCCCGCCCTGGAGGAACTTTATCCAAAACAGGTAACGTTCGTGCTCAGTACTTTTGTTTACAAGATGACTGCTCTACACTAGTGATTTTCACTAGGCCATACAATGGTGGAATACTGATGAGGGACTTCGGGATGGGCATGCTACGACACAGACCACAGGAGTTAGACGTCGTTTGGCGCGCGCGAAGTAGCGGGAGCGCGGGTGAGGTCGGGAGTCTCCGAGGTCCGCGGGGTTGACCGGCCCGTACGCGTTGATCCGGCGGAATGATTCAAGGGTTCGATTGGCTGAAGGTTCTAGGATCCGATTGGGTGAAGGACCTAGTATCCGGTTAGATGAAGGATTTAGTATCCGATTTTGTGAAGGATCCAGGATTCGATTGTTTGAAGAAGACGTCGTTTGGCGCGCGCGAAGTAGCGGGAGCGCGGGTGAGGTCGGGAGTCTCCGAGGTCCGCGGGGTTGACCGGCCCGTACGCGTCGATCCGGCGGAATGATTCAAGGGTTCGATTGGCTGAAGGTTCTAGGATCCGATTGGGTGAAGGACCTAGTATCTGGTTAGATGAAGGATTTAGTATCCGATTTTGTGAAGGATCCAGGATTCGATTGTTTGAAGGCTGGATGCGAAGATTCGTGTTGGAGTTTGTTCTACTTGTGTAGCTGAAGAGGCTGAATGCATTCGTGATCTTTGGAGTCTCTGACCGATTTTTCCCGTTCTGAATAGCCTGCAGCTCATTTGGTTCTATGTTGACTGGGTTGCTTTCTAGCTGGTTTTCGTAATCGATTCGGTTGGGTGAAGGTTGGAATTGAACTGGATTTGTCTTGTTAGAATTCGTTCTACTCGAATAGCTAAAGAGGCTGAATGTTTTGGATTCTTTCTCCGTATTCTCGTTCAAATGATTAAGTTCAAGTTCACTTCTTTCTTTCAAAATTGGCCGTTTTTCTATTTGGTTTTCGTAGTCCAACAGTTTGGTGTAAGTGTGCTCTCCAGTTGGGACTGGATTTGTCTTGTTAGAATTCGTTCTACTCGAATAGCTAAAGAGGCTGAATGTTTTGGATTCTTTCTCCGTATTCTCGTTCAAATAATTAAGTTCAAGTTCACTTCTTTCTTTCAAAATTGGCCGTTTTTCTATTTGGTTTTCGTAGTCTAACAGTTTGGTGTAAGGGTGCTCTCCAGTTGGATTTCTACTCTCCGAATGTGTCTTTCGGTTTAGTTCATGGAGCTTGTTTGATTCCATGTCGAGAGGGTTTCTTTCCAGTTGATTTTCGTAGTCTCGATTGGGCGATGGATGGATTATTTGATTGGAAGCGGGCTGGATTTGAGCTGGAGTACTATTTTCATGTATCTTGTTCGTGTGTCTGAAGAGACTAAAAGAGTTTAGCTTGTTTGATTCCATGTCGAGAGGGTTTCTTTCCAGTTGATTTTCGTAGTCTCGATTGGGCGATGGATGGATTATTTGATTGGAAGCAGGCTGGATTTGAGCTGGAGTACTATTTTCATGTATCTTGTTCGTGTGTCTGAAGAGACTAAAAGAGTTTGAATTCTTTACATTCCTTGAATCAGTTTCCTTGTTAAGTTGTTCATCATTTTTGTCAACACTTTTGTCGTTGTTTTCAATGCTGATTCCTCCATTTGTTGTGCTTCTGTATTTAAACAGTGATATAATCTTATTTGCATCACGGCTGGTTTTATTTTCTGGCGTGAGTTCACGTATACTGTTCACTCGATCTTGTTTGGATTCGAGTTGTTTTGAGCTATTTTTGGTGTGCATAATTTGGGTGGTAGTTTCATGTTTTGCTGGAGTTATCTCTGAGTCTCCTAGATTCGCTTTAGTGGTATTTTTTGAATTACCTTTCACTGCACTATTTAGTACTTCCTTTCCTTTTGGAAGATATGTGTCAACATTATTGTTAATTGTGATAATTTCTTGTGGAACAAAGATTGTTTTGTTACTGTCTAATTTTACATCATTCCCAAGCTCATCTTTTTGGACATTTCTGGTATCGCTTTTAGTATCACTCGTATGGAATACACTATTTTCATTATCATCTACTTTAGAATCTCTATCGAATACCCTACGACTAATTTTATCGTGTACATTACTACTCATCTTTTTGGACATTTCTGGTATCGCTTTTAGTATCACCCGTATGGAATACACTATTTTCATTATCATCTACTTTAGAATCTCTATCAAATACCCTACGACTAATTTTATCGTGTACATTACTACCTATGCTATTGCTATCTTGTCTGTCCCATTTATCAGTCTTTTCATTATCTTCTTTATTCGCTATGTTTAGTGTTTTCGCACGACCATTTTCCTGTCCCCTGGCAATTCTAAAATCTCTCGTACTTTTTCTTTCCTCAGTGTCGTCTTCGGTTTCATCATAGATGTTGTCAATCTTCTCATGTGTCGACAGGTGATCAAATTTCATCATATGTTGTTGAAATTCCAATATGAGGTAAGTGGACTCTCGAGTCTAACTTGATTTATGCAAATCAAGCGTGCCGGGAGGCGCGCGAACGTCAAGAGTTCGAAGCTTCGAAGCGCCTACCGGCCCATATTAACACGAAATAATGTTAACATCTGGGCTCGCGCAGGAACTTGGAACTTTGATGAACATGATATTAGTGTAAGACAGTCGCTTTAGCACATTGAATGCACCGATTCAAACGGATCACTGAATTTAGGCAATGTAGGACGTGGTCGGTATCCGGATATAAACATCTGGACAATTACGTGTTGCTGGCTTTCCCAACGTTATTTACGTAGGAAATGTAGGAATCCATCATCTAATCTAAATTTTTACCCAAATTCATGCATATCTTCAATTTCAGCTGCATATTATCTATCTACTATTCCATTTCAGCTGCATAATCTCTAATTCAATTTCAGCTGCATATTCTCTACACGCGTTTCATGTCCGGCGCGCACACCCTCAACAACCTCATGCTGGCTATCTGCATGTATCAACTCCTGGCAAACCCGCAATCCCTCTCCGTCACCCGTCTGGTCAAGTTCATCCTCGATATCGCTGCGGTGCTCACTGAATTCTACTACCTGTGTTACTGTTCCGAGAGACTGGACGAGTGTAATGCCAGACTACGCCGCGCCGTGGTTAACTGTGACTGGCATAACCTCATGCTGGCTATCTGCATGTATCAACTCCTGGCAAACCCGCAATCCCTCTCCGTCACCCGTCTGGTCAAGTTCATCCTCGATATTGCTGCGGTGCTCACTGAATTCTACTACCTGTGTTACTGCTCGGAGAGACTGGACGAGTGTAATGCCAGACTACGCCGCGCCGTGGTTAACTGTGACTGGCATCGATGTTCAAATGACACAAGACTCGCCCTGTGTATGTTCCTCAGGAAGGTACAGGAAAAGAACCATCTGCATTTCTTTCACGGACTGGTGTTCTTCGGCAATGAATTGTTCTTGAAGGTGATCAAGATTTCGTACTCCTTTGTTAACTTTATGCGATTGAATAGCAGTTAAATGAAATTGGTTTGGACTCTGTTCCACCATTGTATGGAGTAGTCAAAGTTACAAGTGTGTAGCCAGCCTAGTTAGCACACAAATTAGTGTTAATTTTTCCAAAAATTGAAGCATTTTCTTATTTATTAATAAACTAGGTCCTTGTGGGGAACAATGACAAAAAAAACAATGAAAATTAATCGAATGAAATATAATGCAATAATGCTGTAAATAAATCTGTCTGGAATTTGCATGAAAGACCAGTTTCACGTTTCATGAAATGT
>NW_007377976.1:69626-179669 GCF_000475195.1 Diaphorina citri | reverse complement strand
AAAATTGGTGGTAAGAAAAAAAAAAAAAAAAAAAAAAAAAAAAAAAGAAAATGAACTTACCTCACTCGGAAAAAAAAGGACCTCAAAGACCTTATCAGATCCAAAATGCGATGAGCACATTATGAAGTACTTTTCAAGAGGTTCGATTGAGGGAGCTGTAACAACGGAGGTCTTATTGTCCCGAAGTTGAAGAGAGAAGGAGGGCAGGATAGGAGAAAGCCAGCCGTTCCCAGATCGAACCTTATAGTTTAGGATAAAGTACAAGGTTTTCGTCCCCGGCAGGGATCAAACTCGTGACTTAGCGCTTACAAGGCAGGTGTGCTATCATCGAAGCTTACTAGGCCGATTTCAATGCTACAAATAAAACGAGCTTTTAATAGCTTTTTTTTAATAAGGCGTTTTTTAACCCATTTAAAACCTATTTTATCAGTCTTACCTTTACGAAGCTTACTAGGCCGATTTCAATGCTACAAATAAAACGAGCTTTTAATAGCTTTTTTTTAATAAGGCGTTTTTTAACCCATTTAAAGCCTATTTTATCAGTCTTACCTTTGACAGTACCGAAGCTGCCTGTATCCTGGCTGAGTGTTTCAACCCAGCTATGTATATCGGATGGACTAGGTGTTGCGCCACTTCCCAGACCGTCATGCCGGGATTCCTCTTGGGACGCCTCGTGTGACAACGCCTTGATATGGTCGTGATTCACGAGGGACTGGTCTAGGAACGATTCGTTGAAATATCTGAAAAAACATCCGCAAATAAAGGTTAAATTAGTTTGCACAGGGTCGATAGTGAGTTAAATGCACCAGTTTCTAAGGAATTCCTGCCAGCCTAGTTAGCTTGGCTGCCTTGTAAACGCTGGCCCGGGGGGATTTCACCCTAAACAGATAAGGATCCTGGCTGAGTGTTTCAACCCAGCTATGTATATCGGATGGACTAGGTGTTGCGCCACTTCCCAGACCGTCATGACGGGATTCCTGTTGGGACGCCTCGTGTGACAACGCCTTGATATGGTCGTGATTCACGAGGGACTGGTCTAGGAACGATTCGTTGAAGTATCTGAAAAAACATCCGCAAAATAAAGGTTAAATTAGTTTGCACAGGGGAGTTAAATGCACCAGTTTCTAAGGAATTCCTGCCAGCCTAGTTAGCTTGGCTGCCTTGTAAGCGCTAGCCCGGGGGGATTTCACCTTAAACAGACAAGAGGAACATGTTAAAAACGTAGACAAATCCATACTAGGTCCTAACCTCAAAATTTGGTCAAAATGGTTACATGATGAAGTCAGACTAAAAAGGTGTATTCTAAAAGTTCGAGTCTCTTTTTACTTTCCTTATCCTACAAATAACTAGGGAATTTAAGGAGATTTTAATAGTGTGCTTGCCAGGAGTGCTTGTCAACTTGCCATAAAAGTCGTTCCCCGATTAGTACACTCTGGTAAATCTTATGACTTACTTCGACCTACCGCGGTAACCACTGCACCACTGTGGTTGATTTTAAGGATGTGTCCACACATAGTGGACCGGCCATCAATCGATGTCAACTGACACATCCTCACTGCTTCGACAACATATATTTTCCTCGTCGATCGACGGACGGTTGACTATGTTTGAACACACCTTTATAGCGTCCCTTCCTGGACATTTATTTCCAATATAAGTGTTCAAATCAACGAGGCAGACTATAGGTAGTATAGGTACACTTTGGGAAACTTCTGTGGGAAAAACATCAAATTATTCTACTTGCAGAGAGGGAAAAGAGGGACACAAAAACAAAAATTCCCAGAGCCCAGGAACGCCGTGCATAATTTTCCACAATCAAATGAATCAAACTTACGTCATCACGTATTTCTTCACTTAATTATCGAGTAGGTATCTACAATTCTACACATACTTTTCATCATGGCTAGTACCTATGTATCTACAATTCTACACATGCTTTTTATCGTGGCCTATCTATTTCCAGTAGGTTACTATTAAGGAGGCCTTGAAGTATGCATAAAGAGTCTTTAGATGCAAATGACGCAAACATCCAAAATTCCAAAGTCCAATGGACACTATAAAGCAATTACAACTACGTACTTATACTACTTGTAGTGCCTAGTTAATTGGTATATTTGCTGCATTGGAGTACCTACCTCGAGATGCCAACATTAATGTCCAAGTGATTCTTTTAGAGGAATTAATGCCCAGGTAATTCTCTTTAGTGTCTTTTATCCATAAAGCCTTGACTTTGAACTGTCCTCAGATCTGGCAATTCCTTATTGCCAATATGTTACTTGTCCACTGGCCAAATCAGTGGAACTGCGATATGTGCGATCTTTTATTGACTTGAACATATTTATTATTTAATGAGCATAGCTCTTAACATTAGCGCATACAAAACACCTATAACCAGAGGCGTAGCGTGGGATTTACAGCAGGGAAAGCAATACAGTATGCCGATCTGCTGGTGGTCTTAGAATCCAGGTTAAATAATCACGTAAATTCCAGATGTAGTTTGCTTTCGGAAACTGAAAGGATATCTATCCCCCGTGTCTTTTGTCCATAAAGCCTTGACTTTGAACTGTCCTCAGATCTGGCAATTCCTTATTGCCAATATGTTACTTGTCCACTGGCCAAATCAGTGGAACTGCGATATGTGCGATCTTTTATTGACTTGAACATATTTATTATTTAATGAGCATAGCTCTTAACATTAGCGCATACAAAACACCTATAACCAGGGGCGTAGCGTGGGATTTACAGCAGGGAAAGCAATGCAGTATGCCGATCTGCTGGTGGTCTTAGAATCCAGGTTAAATAATCACGTAAATTCCAGTTGTAGTTTGCTTTCGGAAACTGAAAGGATATCTATCCCCTCTTTTGAAGTTCTGAACCTCATTTCTCCTCTTTTAAATCAAAATACGGAAATTAGTTCGGCCACTAGGTGTTCCACAATCAAATGAATCAAACTTACGTCATCACGTATTTCTTCACTTAATTATCGAGTAGACCTCTAAAACTTAACCTCATTATTGTAACTATGTGGCACATTGTTCGTTTTAGGGTTGAATGGTAGAGATTGCCTTAGGCAATAATTTCGCCCCTTGCTTGTAATTTCTGTGTATTTTGTGTACATGTAATTATAAACAATAAAGAGTAAATAATAATAATAATAAAGTATTGCGTAGGCATAGGAGGGCAGCAATAACGCAGGTGCAGTATAGACAAACTGATACGTTTAGTCTGATAATACCTCTTTGGTCGAGTCCGTAAGGCCAGCCACTCACTATCAGGTAGACCTGACCAGGTGTCAGTTCTACCTGATATTAGTGTGTGTGCTCATCGGGTATCAGGTACACCTGACAAGACGGATCTTTTCAGCCGTACCTGTCAGGTCTACCTGATAGTGTGTGTGCTCATCTGGTGTCAGGTATACCTGATCAGGTGAACTTATCAGGTGTAATTGTCAGGTCTACGTGATAGTGAATGGCTGGCCTAAGTAATGAACTTGGAACTTGGTATAAGGTAAGTGTATTTGATAAAGTCGTGTAATCAATAATTATACATCAGCGTATGTGAAGTTCATATTATGACCATGCCTTTAGTCTAATTGACATAGGGAGCCCAACATTATCAGAGTCCTGAAAGGCATGCCCATAATTTTATTATCATTACCGTTTCCAGGACCTTGAGATCATAAGGAAGAATAAATATATGTCCAACGAATACTTAAGTAAAGTTGTCTTCATTTCAGTATAAGTGGTCTAACAACGGCACTGGCGTTTTTCACAACTTTAGTGAATATATTACAGCATTACTAAGTGCCTCTATTGCAATCAATTTCCATAAGTAATTCAATAATATTTTCATAGTGCTACTCTATTGTCCTCACAAGGCTGAGTGAATACTAAATCTGAATGGGCACTACAGGCTGATAGGCACCCAAAGAAGAAAACGTGTTTTTTCATTAAAAACTGACCATCGAAAATTTGACCCGATTACATTACTTTCCTTCCTATAGGATAAGGAAAGTAAAAAACTGAAATATTATCTCAGATAGGTAGTAAAATTCATTTTAATAGAGCCACAAATGTGCCTCAGCTTTACCAGATATACAAGACTGACCTCTTAATAGGTATTTTGCCCTTCATTGTAATCAAATATGGATTACTCATTAGAGTCATTAGATCAAATAAAACGCTTGTAAAATAAAAGTAATAATGTTGTGCAACTCTAAAATATAAATTACCCACTCTAACCAAAATTCTAAGTAGTTCTAAAAGGTGCAATACCTGTAAATAACATTTTAATAAATAGGCTGGGTAGACTTGGTAGACTGATTGTAAAACTCAGGGGAAATTTAAGGAAATGTGCAAAACAACTAAATGATGGCGATTTATAAACTGAAAATAACATGGAAATCTCTTAAGAAAGTCCTTGAAGAATGCATAAAGAGTCTTTAGATGCAAATGACGCAAACATCCAAAATTCCAAAGTCCAATGGACACTATAAAGCAATTACATACAAGTACGTACTTATACTACTTGTAGTGCCTAGTTAATTAGTATATTTGCTGCATTGGAGTACTTCAAGATACCAACATTAATGTCAAAGTGATTCTTTAAGAGGACTTACAAGTAATCATAAGAATGCATAAAGAGTCTTTAGATGCAAATGACGCAAACATCCAAAATTCCAAAGTCCAATGGACACTATAAAGCAATTACATACAAGTACGTACTTATACTACTTGTAGTGCCTAGTTAATTAGTATATTTGCTGCATTGGAGTACTTCAAGATACCAACATTAATGTCAAAGTGATTCTTTAAGAGGACTTACAAGTAATCATTTTAGTGTCTTTTGTCCATAAAGCCTTGACTTTGAACTGTCCTCAGATCTGGCAATTCCTTATTGCCAATATGTTACTTGTCCACTGGCCAAATCAGTGGAACTGCGATATGTGCGATCTTTTATTGACTTGAACATATTTATTATTTAATGAGCATAGCTCTTAACATTAGCGCATACAAAACACCTATAACCAGAGGCGTAGCGTGGGATTTACAGCAGGGAAAGCAATACAGTATGCCGATCTGCTGGTGATCTTAGAATCCAGGTTAAATAATCACATAAATTCCAGTTGTAGTTTGCTTTCGGAAACTGAAAGGATATCTATCCCCTATATTTGCTGCATTGGAGTACCTACCTCGAGATGCCAACATTAATGTCCAAGTGATTCTTTTAGAGGAATTAATGCCCAGGTAATTCTTCTTAGTGTCTTTCAACAATCATTTGATCGGACCGTTACTGGACCGTGACTGGACCTTGACTGGCACTATAGTGTGAATCAAGCTAGACGGATCTTTTCAGCCGTACCTGTCAGGTCTACCTGATAGTGTGTGTGCTCATCTGGTGTCAGGTATACCTGATCAGGTGAACTTAACAGGTGTAATTGTCAGGTCTACGTGATAGTGAATGGCTGGCCTAAGTAATGAACTTGGAACTTGGTATAAGGTACATGTATTTGATAAAGTCGTGTAATCAATAATTATACATCAGCGTATGTGAAGTTCATATTATGACCATGCCTTTAGTCAAATTGACATAGGGAGCCCAACATTATCAGAGTCCTGAAAGGCATGCCCATAATTTCATTATCATTACCGTTTCCAGGACCTTGACCTTCCAGGACCTTCCAGGATCATAAGGAAGAGTAAATATATGCCCAACGAATACTTAAGTATACGATAGTTACAACATAAGCATAAGTAGTCTTTATTTCAGTATAACTAGTCCAACAACGGCACTGGCGTTTTTCACAACTTTAGTGAATATCACAGCATTACTAAGTGCCTCTATTTCAATTAATTTCCATATTTCAATAATCTTTTTACACTGGTAATTCCGTCAGGCTGAATGAATGGACATTACAGGCAGATAGGCACCCAAAGAAGAAGCCCCATACCAGCATAACTTATACTATAAGTAAATCTTGAAGCTAGGTTTCCCCTCAATTAATATGTATACGTCTTCAACTCTTCATATTCAACGCATATTATGACTCTTCCTAATAAATATGCTAATTTTCCCAAGTTCTTCATCAAATCTTATGCTCAACCAAATTTCCCACTCACATGAACCAAATAGTTTCTATGCCCTCCCCTGTACTGACATTGAAGTTCAAGATTTTTCAAGATCACATTTCCTCCAGTTGATTCCAATAAGAATCAGTTGCTAGCAAGCATAGCTCGTGTAAACTTGAACCTTAGTGCTTGTTTCACTTTTTTATGTAAACAATTTTTTTACGACAATTTTTGGTAACGTAATTTTGTTTGATTTTTGTTTACTGTTTTATAATGTTGACTGATTAGTAGGAAATACATTTAAACAAATAAAATGTTTTTATGTATTTAAGTTTTTTCTGTTGGATTCTATAAAAGCAACATACCTAAAGATTTGTTTAACTTGCTTGTTTTCCTAGTATTTATTGACAAATTTAAACGAGGGAGGGAAAATTTGGTTCACTAGTTAACTTGCTCTGCTTATTATTTGGCATTAGGTAAGGGAAACCTATAAGGGGTTTCCTGTAAAACATGGATGTGCGTTCGTGCGTAGGAACAACTGCACTATGAATATACTCAATATACCATATGCGCTCCAATGCGTAGGTAGCGCAAAGCGCGACCGCTTACGTAGTAAATATGGAGCGCCAAGCGCTACTGATCTGTTCACGTGCGTTGGTGCTCCTGAACAGATAGGGAGCCGCGCTAAGCGCGAATAAGTGCATCCGGATTTTGAGACAATAGTGAATCATGGATAAACTGTGACACCTCACGCACACAAAAAGCTCAATCCGAGGTTTAGGAGTAGGGGCAAACAGCCCTAAAGTATGGGCTAAGCTTCAACGAAGGGATAAAATAGCATTAGTAACCTCTTTGACTTGTTTTCAGATTCTCTCATTTAAATCAAGTTCAACGGTCTGTGAAATTGAAACCACCCAAGTTTGACGTTTTATTGCACAAATGCACATAGTGTCAGTTAGCTTAATTACTTTTATTGATCTGATCGACATTATTGACAATATAAACAAAGTGGTTGGAAACAGACGAATTAGTGAGTCTCAATTCAAGCTTCGGATATAATAGACAATAATTAAAAGAAAATAATAATCAATATAAATATATCTAAATAAATTCAATTGTGAAACAAATACACTTGGTGCTACCGTGCTAACCAGACAAGTGTCTTGTCTTTTAGTTGGTGCTACCTGCCAAGATTCAGTTGCATTGTCTGTGATATCAGTTGGTGCTACCCTGAGGGATTGATCAACAATTGAGTCATCCGGATCGAAGGCAATAAATAAATGGTAAGTAGGCTTTGCTTTTCACAGACTGATAATAATCGAACATGACACAATCTATGCATGGAAAGCCGTAAAAAAAAAAAAAAAAATCAAGTGTCAAGTCCAATAAATATATTCTGGTAAAGTCTATAATTCTATATCCAACTTAGATCGCTCAAATTAAGTGGAATTGACATGGACTGGTAAAACTACATTTTTTTAATTACGTGTACCTCTAATGTTTAAAGATATTGAAACTGATATTGAATCATCTACTTTAAAAGCATAAAAAAGTGTTTCACCTTCACAAAGTAAACCAAATGACCTTTGGGGTAGTTATGTTGTGATTAAAAATTGAATCTCCCCACTGGCACCCTGAGTAAACCAGTAATTTTCGCATAGCTTTCCTGCGATTTTTGAAACTACGTTGTTGAGATTGAAGGTTTCTAAAGCTCCGAATGGCTTTTTCGCTGTCGAAAGCCAAAAGTAGTATGTATTGTAATCTATTCGTAAGCTATGTTGGTACATATATGGGTAATAGGTGTTGGGCTCACCAGGACTAAAAGGCTTGTCAAAAGACCTTTTATGCCAACAATTTATAAAGGTTCTCGAGACCACCTCTTTTATCAACTAATTCCAATTTGTCTCAGATAAATCAAGAAACGGACTTGGCGGACCAATTTCTTGTAACTTACCTATACCTACCCGTTAACATTGGTCTATTTGCATTGAACTTTGGCAGAAAAAAACAAGTCCAATAGTTTTTTTTTTCTGAATCAAGTTTTTTTCTGAGTGTACTCAGTACAACATTTTAACTTCAAGGTATTGGCACGGACAGGGGGACAATTCATGTCATGGCAAAATGATAATGAAAAAAAGCGTTCCTGACAAATTCATTGTGATGAGATGCATTATGTACATGGGCATTGATATACTAATTGTATCGGCGCGCAGCTCTGGCCTTCTTCTTTTACTACACTTTTTCTCAACTTTATTTGGGGTCGGCGTACCGGTCTGTCAGACGTTCTGAACGTGAATGGTCGGTATTATCCTCCTTTATTTTACCCCTCCATATACCCTCCTATCTAATGCCTCTTCCCTTCTCCATCCCTTTTAGACGCTACGCCACTGGCCTCTTCCCTTCTCCATTCCTTCTCTTAAGTCTTCCTCAACCTTATCTCTCCCCTTCAGTTCCAGTCTCCCTCTCTTTCTCTTCCCCTGTAGGCCTCCTACAAGATAATTAACAGATATGGTTGATACATTTGTATGCAATTATGCATGTTAAATGGTTAAATACATATCTATGCATAGATTGTGTCATGTTCGATTATTATCAGTCTGTGAAAAGCAAATCCTACTTACCATTTATTGCCTTCGATCCGGATGACTCAATTGTTGATCAAATGATCAAACTAAACTTCAATGTCTCTGAGCACCATATGAAATGCCAAGTTCAATGTTCAGTGACCAGACTTCTCCAAGTACCAGAGTTAACCAGAGGTCAAATGTCAAATTAATCTTAAGGGTGACGGAGATATGTACGTATACTTATATCTAGAGACTCTGGAGTACTGTAGAGGTATCCAAGAAGAAAATAACGAATAATTATGTAGTATAATTTTATTATCCTCTGTACTTAATACTTGTAGGCACTTTATCCGATTGCAGTTCCTTAGTAGTCATAGGTAAGGACCTTGATAGTTAAGTACTTAGAGATATACGTATTAAACATTATCGAAGGGCAATAGTTACACATACGATTTCCGATTTGTTCCAGTGGCACCCTCAAGGGATTTGATGGTAGAAAATGATATTGACATTAAGGCATAATTGTAGATTTAAGGAATCTATTGGTGCCTTATTATGTCGTAAAATATGTGACTAATTATGTCTCCTTGTATACTATGTAACAGGTATAAGATGTAAGAAATTGGTCCGCCAAGTCCGTTTCTTGATTTATCTGAGACAAATTGGAATTAGTTGATAAAAGAGGTGGTCTCGAGAACCTTTATGAATTGTTGGCATAAAAGGTCTTTTGACAAGCCTTTTAGTCCTGGTGAGCCCAACACCTATTACCCATGTATGTACCTACATAGCTTACGAATAGATTACAATTTACAATACATACTACTTTTGGCTTTCGACAGCGAAAAAGCCATTCGGAGCTTCAGAAACCTTCAATCTCAACAACGTAGTTTCAAAAATCGCAGGAAAGCTATGCGAAAATTGCTGGTTTACTCAGGGTGCCAGTGGGAAGGTTCAATTTTTAATCACAACATAACTACCCCAAAGGTCATTTGGTTTGCTGTGTGAAGGTGAAAAACTTTTTTATGCTTTTAAAGTAGATGATTCAATATCAGTTTCAATATCTTTAAACTTTAGAGGTACACGTAATTAAAAAAATATAGTTTTACCAGTCCATGTCAATTCCACTTAATTTGAGAGATCTTTTAAGTGGCAGGGTTCTCCTAGAGGAGCTCTTCCACCGAATTAACTGTAGCTGCATAATGTATATTTTAAAAACTGTACATAGGTAATAGTAATACGGTATTTTTTTCTGCATATTTTAAAATTAACATTTGACCATTGAAACATTCGACATAATACATAGATACTCGTAATTTGATATAAGTACCTACATAGGTACTTGTTTCGTTTTAATAAAATTCTAGCAAAAACTGACACCAGTTTGAACTAGATATGTAGGTAATTATAATAATCAAGCGAAATGTGTTATAATTTTATAATTACTCTAATAAGAAGTCTCGGGTGATGGACTAGACTCTTTATTTTTTTATTTATTGCCGAGCAACATTTATTTTATAGAAAAATAGAAAGCACCCTCATAAAAGTAAACCTTTATAAAGTTTTGGAAAATAGAAAAATACAGAAAATGAACATTTAATTTAGAAATCATTGGGAAAAAAACGCAATCGCCTACAACAGCGATGTCTAACAGCAACGATTAAAAATTCAAAACACGTGAGGTACTGAGGTATGAAGAATAAGAAATATTGCCAATATTGTATGAGCCAACAGTAAACAGATAATTACCAACATTCCTTTGTTCTCTTCATAAGGCATCATCTTCACAATCCATATATTTACAATTTGTAATGAATAGAACAAAAAGTATTGGGGAAAAAATTCGCTCAAAATTACCTAGAGTTCCCATTCAGACAAGCTCAAACCAAACCACAATATACGAAAACGGAAGAGACCTGACCAGGAAATCCTTCTCAAAAAAACTGAAATATTATCTCAGATAGTATGAATAGAACAAAAAGTATTGGGGAAAAAATTCGCTCAAAATTACCTAGAGTTCCCATTCAGACAAGCTCAAACCAAACCACAATATACCAAAACGGAAGAGACCTGACCAGGAAATCCTTCTCAAAAAAACTGAAATATTATCTCAGATAGTAATACCTAGAGTTCCCATTCAGACAAGCTCAAACCAAACCACAATATACGAAAACGGAAGAGACCTGACCAGGAAATCCTTCTCAAAAAATCTGGTGTGAACATCACACGACTTTCCTTATCCTATTGAATGATGCTTATTTGAGTGTGTGCCTCAGCTTTACCAGATATACAAGACTGACCTCTTAATAGGTATTTTGCCCTTCATTGTAATCAAATATGGATTACAATATAAAAATAAAAAATGAGAATAATAATAATAATAATAATAATAAAAAAATGGTCTGCACTGATCCCGACCTTCAAATACTTAACACTACTGTTATAAGTTATAAACAAATTTGTGAATTTGACCATAATAAATTTGCTGTTTGTAAAGGTCCACAACATAACTACATTTATTACCGGTCCACTTTTTTTAACCTCTAATATATTCGATTCGCTCTCAATGTCTCTGAGCACCATATGAAATGCCAAGTTCAATGTTCAGTGACCAGACTTCTCCAAGTACCAGAGTTAACCAGAGGTCAAATTAATATTAATCTTAAGGGTGACGGAGATATGTACGTATACACATGTCTAGAGACTCTAGACTACTCTAGAGTACTGTAGAGGTATCCAAGAAGAAAATAACGAATAATTATGTAGTATAATTTTATTACCCTCTGTACTTAATACTTATAGGCACTTTATCCGATTGCAGTTCCTTAGTAGTCATAGGTAAGGACCTTGATAGTTAAGTACTTAGAGATATGTATTAAACATTATCGAAGGGCAATAGTTACACATACGATTTCCGATTTGTTCCACTGGCACCCCCAAGGGATTTAATGGTAGAAAATGATCTTGACATTAAGGTATAATTGTAGATTTAAGGAATCTATTGGTGCCTTATTATGTCGTAAAATATGTGTCTAATTATGTCTCCATGTATACTATGTAACAGGTATAAGATGTACTTAATTATACAGGGTGGTTCGTGATTTGCGAACCAGGCTTATATCTCAGAAACGGCTGGGAATTAAGGAATGAAATAAACGGCATCATGTAGATGAAATTTTGATGATTAAAATGGCTTTTTTAAATTTGCAATTTTTTTTTTTGCAAAACGGCCCATTTTTTGCCAAATATAGGTCACTCTTATGGGAACCCCCATTTTTAGTCCGTCCTTCCTTTATTATTACAACAGTAATAAAAAGGTATAATGGACGGACTATTGTATTCGCTTCGGTGTCGTCTGTGTGTCTGTCAGTCAATTTTGCAACTAACTTTGGAGTCACTTTATACTGGACTACTGGAGTACCTAAAACTTAGACCCCTCTGCCCAGCGCCTATCCCATAATAATATCCATGCACAAATTGTACAATGACGTCACAGACAAAACAATCTTGGTGTGAATATTTCTTGGTGACGTCACAAGCAGCAGCAGCAAGTCCCATCACAGTAGGTACATGCCATTAATATTTATGGGCATTAGAGTAAACTTTTGAGTTGTATGGCCGCCATACACGCCATACATAGACGCTACGCCACTGGCCTCTTCCCTTCTCCATTCCTTCTCTTAAGTCTTCCTCAACCTTATCTCTCCCCTTCAGTTCCAGTCTCCCTCTCTTTCTCTTCCCCTGTAGCCACGGTTTCTGGAATGTTCTTGGCTGGGAGCCAAGAAGAGGATTCAGCATTCCAATGGACATTATGGAGACTTTTGTCAGGTGGCCGGAGATGATTAATGTGATAGCTTTGAATTGTGGATGAACTGAGAATACGAATTCGTACCATCCTTTAATACATAAAATTTGGAGAAAAACTGCTACAAGTAATACAACTTGGAAAGAAAACTGTAGATAATCAAATTCAGAAATAACATCAAAGAAGATTCTGAAGCCATTTGGTGTATTAAGAACCACAACCATATTGACTTTGAAGAAAAGCCTCAAGATATGGAGTGCTTGACTTTTTTGATCTAGATTCCAAAAGTGGAAATTTACCAGTAGGAGGCGTGGAATTATTAGCTGCATTAGAATTACTACTGACTTCTGCATACATACTACCTATATGTATGTTTCTTTAATACAACTTGGGTCCGAGATCATAGTCTGCTAAACTTCCATTCAAATGAAGAATCTTGTGTGTGATTTGACTATTGACCGAACACACTTGTTTTTTTTTTTTACCAGCTTGTCCAGCTTTTTGGCAGCACTTTTCGGCCTTAGGTCAGACAGACCTAGACGTTGGAAATGTCTTCCCAAGATATTAACGGTGCCGAAAAATGGTTCAGATAAACAATCAGTTACTTTTAAATCAATTTTGCCCTACAGGCATGTTGTAATTGTTGTACCCTCTAATAAAAATGAGAACTTTTGTGCCCAAGTTACAGTGTGTTAACTAAGGCAATTTTGCCCTACAGGCATGTTGTAATTGTTGTACCCTCTAATAAAAATGGGAACTTTTGTGCCCAAGTTACAGTGTGTTAACCAAGGCAAAGTTCTCACTTTGGGTGTACAGAGTACCACATTTGCATTAGCTTCACGTACCATTTGGTGAGCTAGGAGCTAGGCTGGTGGTATAACACCAAGTGGGAAGTTCTAGTCCACCGCAATGGACTGGACGTGTGAAGAATATACATGTAGCATGCTTAATGTAGATTTTATTCGCATAGTCGGACTAACATGGCATAAATATTCCTATGCTTCCCCTGAATTCCGGGTAAAATAAGGTACTCTGTAGCACCTATGTATGAGGTACATTATTACAGTCAGTGGCGTATCCTAAGGAAGCACCCTTCCTCCCTACAATTTCCTCACCCCCCTTTTTCCAAAAGGAGCTAGGCTGGTGGTATAACACCAAGTGGGAAGTTCTAGTCCACCGCAAGATGGACTGGACGTGTGAAGAATATACATGTAGCATGCTTAATGTAGATTTTATTCGCATAGTCGCACTAACATGGCATAAATATTCCTATGCTTCCCCTGAATTCCAAGTAATATAAGGTACTCTGTAGCACCTATGTATGAGGTACATTATTACAGTCAGTGGCGTATCCTAAGGAAGCACCCTTCCTCCCTACAATTTCCTCATCCCCCTTTTTGCTACCGAAAATAGGAAGTAAGGTGTATTACATTACTTTCCTTCCTATAGGATAAGGAAAGTATAAAAAAAGCTTTTCGTTGTTGCAAAGAGGAGGTTTAGTTATTTATCGTAAAACAACAACAGCAGCAACTGAGTAACGAGTACATAATACGCCTGGCAATCCCTAGATTCCTTAGAAAGGCGAAGAAAAACAGAGCTTTACGTATAATGGGTGTTGTACTTTAATAAAATTATGTTTACGAGTACATATTACGAGTATGTGCCCAAGTATTTCGTCATATTTTTTGTCCAGTACTAATCTTTCTCCTATCCTACCTCTCATCTTTCTACACTACACTCCCTCACTAATCCTACCTTACCCCTCACTGTCTCTCTAATTGTACCTGTCTCTAAATAAGGGTAAAAACTCACGTTTTCCGAACGAATGTACGTAAGTCAGAGAAGTTCGAAATGACAAGGGTAGGAGGGAAAATGGGAAGAAAAATGGGAGGGAGAGAAATCGGAGAGGAGGGACGTAATCCTATAATCATATGGTGGATAATAGGAAAGCCCTGACATCTGAGTCTGGCACGTGATTTTGAGTTGGGAGCCCAATATGAAGGCTATAACAACTGACTCCTAGTGTTACCATACAGTCATTTCCTACTCTGTTGACTTCGTGACAAAATATCGACCCCTTTGAGACTATTATCTTCGTATAATGGTGACTATTTTGCTTGTCGTTTGCCTCTGAAATTTTTTTATCAGTAAGTGGTTTTCTTTTTTCTTCTAAATAAATTGATCCCAAGGGCAAGGTAAACCCTAAACCCTTGCCAAATGGAGTTTGCCTGAAGGCATATGATGTGTTCCAATCTACTCGACCACTCTACGGCCCAGGCTCTACTGAATTTCCCGCAAAAGTCCGGCAAATCTAGAAATCCGCGGAATGGACATACCAACGGAACACGGGATATTGAGAACGTGCCCGGGTGACGTGCAGACCCTTTTATCTACTTCATCTCACCGTCTGATTTCCCATATCGACGCTATCAGATCTTGAAAGCTTCAATGTCATTTCCTGTACAAGTAGTTCACTTGGTTTTATTGGTTTGTCTTGGTTTTATTGTTGTTTTTAATGTGTTCGTCTTTTTTATGGTTTTATTCTACGTTGAGTTATGTTTTCTGGTAAGTACTCTTAGTATGGGTACAAGTCTTAACTCCATACACAAAAAGTCCACTGTGAGGCTTAGGTGTAGGGATAAACAGCCCTAAAAGTTGGGTTAAGCTTATACGAATGTACAAATGGGAACAAGTATTAGGCTAAAAACAGAGTGCAGTTCAGAGCATAGAGCGTTATACTGTCAGGTCTTTCGTCGTTTCTCTCTATCGTGTAAGCTCGATTTTCTTCGTTCCACTGTTTTTAGACATTGCGTTATGTTTTCTGGTAAGTACTCTTAGTATGGGTACAAGTCTTAACCCCATACACAAAAAGCCCACTGTGAGGCTTAGGTGTAGGGATAAACAGCCCTAAAAGTTGGGTTAAGCTTATATACGAATGTACAAATGGGAACTTGCGTTATGTTTTCTGGTAAGTACTCTTAGTATGGGTACAAGTCTTAACCCCATACACAAAAAGCCCACTGTGAGGCTTAGGTGTAGTGATAAACAGCCCTAAAAGTTGGGTTAAGCTTATACGAATGTACAAATGGGAACAAGTAAGTATTAGGCTAAAAACAGAGTGCAGTTCAGAGCATAGAGCGTTATACTCTCAGGTCTTTCGTCGTTTCTCTCTATCATGTAAGCTCGATTCTCTTGGTTCCACTGTTTTTAGACTTGGGACGAGTTAAAGGGTAAGCTCTGCCTCAAAAGATGGGTTAAGCTAATACGAATCTACGACTAAGGGTAAGCTGTGGGATGATTAAAAGGGTAGTGGGATTGAGGATTAAGCTTAAGAGGGACTAAAAGGGCGGGATCAGGAGAGCGAGAGATTAGGGCGAACCCTGACCTATCCTAACCGTAAGGTCTAGGTCATTACCTTGACACCTGTAAGCCAATTAAAATTAAGCCCATGATGTGTTAGATAAGTTTCAACATCCCTTCATGTCACCTAATAATTATGTACTTCTACCTGATAAGTATGTATATTGTAAAAGTATGTACTTGTTACCTAATAAGTAATAAGGGTGTACTTATTGTACCCTATTATGTAACTAAAGAAATATACATTTATGTAGATCTTAATTATGACAATTTTTCATTCCCCAACCTGCCACTAGGTGGCGTGGTAGCTCCTGGACTAAACCATTGGATATCCAAGATGGCGCATTCTCAACCATCGAAGATTAATGTTTCTATTTTCAAAAGGGAACTGGTTCGGATTCCGAAAGTTTCCCTAAAGGAAAATACACCTTACTTCCTATTTTCGGTAGCAAAAAGGGGGGTGAGGAAATTGTAGGGAGGAAGGGTGCTTCCTTAGGATACGCCACTGACTGTAATAATGTGCTACAGAGTACCTTATTTTACCCGGAATTCAGGGGAAGCATAGGAATATTTATGCCATGTTAGTGCGACTATGCGAATAAAATCTACATTAAGCATGTATAAAACCAAATCATTGACGATCTGTGAGTAATAGTTATTATGCGTGTCATAACACCATCAGATCTTAACTTATCTTAGTCATAGAATTATAGTCACCAATGTAACTATGTATCATATCATGTAGCAGCAAAATCCATACGTCATAGACTCTATTTACTCCTACTTCTACATTACCCACATACTTTAATGTGGAAGATAAGGATCTTGAATCATGGTACGTATTTACTGAAGAAGTTTTTCGTTAGTAAATTAGTTATTCTAATTTAATATTTCTCGATGGTCGAGGGTATACGTTTGTGCAGAATTGATAGATATCTAATTAACCAATCGCCCGGTTTCCTTTATGTACACGGCTAGAGTACAAACTCAAAGCTATACCTAGTAATGTACAGTGTACATTTTTGTACAATGTACATTGTGCATTTGTGCAATAAAACTTATGTACATAAACATTGTAGCTGTCTTGTACATTAACTGTGTACATGTAAACAAAATATGTTTAACGTCACCGTATAAAACCAAATCATTGACGATCTGTGAGTAATAGTTATTATGCGTGTCATAACACCATCAGATCTTAACTTATCTTAGTCATAGAATTATAGTCACCAATGTAACTATGTATCATATCATGTAGCAGCAAAATCCATACGTCATAGACTCTATTTACTCCTACTTCTACATATATAGCTACAAAATTCATCAGATTTAGCGCTATTAATAATATTCGTATGATTCATCGTTAAGATTGATTCACACTTGACCGACACTGCCGACAGTCCAGTACCACACCAACTTTTCAACAAATCAGGATAGAGTACTTTCAAAGGTAGGTTCAAAATTATTGAACTAATTACATATAGGCATTTATAACAATGTACTAGGGGCAGAAATTTCTCCACTGGAGAAAAAAATAAAATGTTTCATAAACCTGTCCTTGACCAAGTCTCTGTTTGACCACATAAACAAGATCATCCTTCATCACAGATAAAACTCAAAGATACATAAGATTATGAGGCCTTTTCAAATGAAAATTCTTCTCCATTCCTAATCTTTTTTAGACTTGGGACGAGTTAAAGGGTAAGCTCTGCCTCAAAAGATGGGTTAAGCTAATACGAATCTACGACCAAGGGTAAGCTGTGGGATGATTAAAAGGGTAGTGGGATTGAGGATTAAGCTTAAGAGGGATTAAAAGGGCGGGATCAGGAGAACGAGAGATTAGGGCGAACCCTGAGCTATCCTAACCGTAACCGTAAGGTCTAGGTCATTACCTTGACACCTGTAAGCCAATTAAAAATAAGCTCCATGATGTGTTAGATAAGTTTCAACATCCCTTCATGTCACTTTCTACCTAATAAGTAGGTATGTATAAGTATGTACTTATTGTACTTGTCACCTAATATGTACGTATAAGTACATAATATGTACTTACCTACTGTACTTAAGTATGTGCCTAGAGAAATACGTAGATCTTCATAATGTCAACTTTGCATTCCCCAACTTGACATACCTTGTTAATAAGGAAGAACAAATTACTATTGTAATAATAAAGGAAGGACGGACTAAAAATGATAGAATATGAGATGAGAGACGCAAGCTTTAGCATACTTTCTTGAAAAACTATTTTAACCCTTTACCTATACATATACCTCTAGAACAACATTGGTTCTAATCTCCTGATAGATTGTGTGACTAATGACCCTGATCTACGGTCAGATGGTTACACAGAGGGTACCAAGTATCAAGATCTTCAGAATATTGTTCGGCTAGGACACTGGCTAATGGCTCACTGACTTGTAGTGGGTCACCTTCGACTAATCCGATTGATTGGGATAATTTTTTATTGCAGCGATTCCTAACCTGATTGACCGGTGAACTCGATATGTGGAACCATATTTGGCCCATCGAAAGTTCGGGCCACGCCAGCCTAGTTAGATAGGAAGGTAGTGCGCGTGCCTTTTAAGCGGTAGGTCGCGGGTTCCCGCCCGGAGCGAATTCTAAACAAATATAAGGTTCGCTTTCAGAGTGTGGACTTTAGCTAGAGAGGCAATCCTCGGATCAGCTGGGCCACGCCAGCCTAGTTAGATAGGAAGGTAGTGCGCCTGCCTTGTAAGCGCTAGGTCGCGGATTCCCGCCCGGAGCGAATTCTAAACAGGTTCGCTTTCAGAGTGTGGACTTTAGCTAGAGAGGCAATCCTCGGATCAGCTGGCTTTCTCCTATCCCGTTTCCCTTCTCTCTTCTGTTCCGGGACGATAAAACCTCCGTTGTTAATACAGTTCCCTCTATCAAAACTTCAAAGAAAATCAGAAAAAAATGACAAGCTTATAAAAAATACGACTGTTTGTGTTTCTACAAAGTACAAATTACTGGGTACATCGACACACGTGCGGTGAGTATACGCTATGTAGACAATTTCCTAATGACAAAAATTACCGGGCAAATGATAGGGAATAATTATTATTTTCTTTAGAAGAGCTAATGTAGAAGGGAGGTCCCACATTGACGTCTTTTTTTTATATCAGTACTTTTTTGTGGAGGTACATATGTACAAGTATAATTAAAGGGCCTTATTTGGAAAAAAAAGAATAGAATATGAGATGAGAGACGCAAGCTTTAGCATACTTTCTTGAAAAGCTATTTTAACCCTTTACCTATACATATACCTCTAGAACAACATTGGTCCTAATCTCCTGATAGACTGTGTGACTAATGACCCTGATCTACGGTCAGATGGTTACACAGAGGGTACCAACTATCAAGATCTTCAGAATATTGTTCGGCTAGGACACTGGCTAATGGCTCACTGACTTGTAGTAGATCACCTTCGACTAATCCGATTGATTCGGATTCGAATTTTTTATTACAGCGATTCCTAACCTGCCCTTTACCTATACATATACCTCTAGAACAACATTGGTCCTAATCTCCTGATAGACTGTGTGACTAATGACCCTGATCTACGGTCAGACGGTTACACAGAGGGTACCAAGTATCAAGATCTTCAGAATATTGTTCGGCTAGGACACTGGTTAATGGCTCACTGACTTGTAGTAGATCACCTTCGACTAATCCGATTGATTCGGAATCGAATTTTTTATTGCAGCGATTCCTAACCTGATTGACCGGTGAACCCGATATGGAACCATATTTGGCCCATCGAAAGTTCGGGCCACGCCAGCCTAGTTAGATAGGAAGGTAGTGCGCCTGCCTTGTAAGCGCTAGGTCGCGGATTCCCGCCCGGAGCGAATTCTAAACAAATATAAGGTTCGCTTTCAGAGTGTGGACTTTAGCTGAAGAGGCAATCCTCGGATCAGCTGGCTTTCTCCTATCCCATTTCCCTTCTCTCTTCCGTTCCGGGACGATAAAACCTCCGTTGTTAATACAGTTCCCTCTATCAAAACTTTTCAAAACTTCAAAGAAAATCAGAAAAAAATGACAAGCTTATGAAAAATACGGCTGTTTGTGTTTCCACAAATTATTGGGTAGATCGACACACGTGCGGTGAGTTGAAATGACAATTAAAACTCCAACTATTCAATTCCGAAATGCATATAAATTGCATTGTTTGCCAAAAGTGCAAGCACCACAAATGAACTGTAAAGGTTGTACAGCCATGCAAAGGGCGGTACAAAAATTCCCCCCTAAACGGAAAGGGAAGCAGGGTGAAGAAGGTCTTTCTAAGATTTTGCCACTTCTAGGAGGGAGGGAGATAGATAGAAAGAAAGAGAGAGAGAGGAGGGACCTTCAAAAGATAGCCTCTCATATCTTGAAAAGATTGCCTTCACACACCACTTGTCTTCTTCTTTCACCCAAATAAAATTTATTTCTGTCAAACTGTGTCTAAGTACCATTTTTTTTTTTTTGCTTTAACTAGGTATGTGTTAATACTCTACTATTAATTTAAAATGTAAATTTACCTATACTTCTTTTTTCTATTGCCATTTATTGACTGGAATTTTAATTGAGTAATTTTCTATTGATTCGGATTAGGGAGAGAAAATGTCATAAATGTCATTTATGTATGACATTTATGACATGATTAGGGAAATGTTTCCAAAGAGTTCAAAACGCATTATGTATAACTATTTGTGGAAATCTTACAAATCCAAATTATCATAATTCAATTCAATTTAAATAATCTTGCATATATTCTACAAAAAAATAAAAAAACAGGAAACAATACAACAGGAAATCCTGGTGACAATGGTGTCTTTGGACTCGATTAGACTGAACTTTTTTACTCGATTTACTAACGATGTTCTAGTTTCTAGTCTACGGAAATGACAATTAAAACTCCAACTATTCAATTCCGAAATGCATATAAATTGCATTGTTTGCCAAAAGTGCAAGCACCACAAATGAACTCTAAGGGTTGTACAGACATGCAAAGGGCGCGGGCGGTACAAAAAATCCCTCCTAAACGGAAAGGGAAGCAGGTCTTTCTAAGATTTTGTCACTTCTAGGAGGGAGGGGGAGGGGGAGGGAGAGAGAGAGAGGAAGAGAGAGAGAGAGAAAAGGACCTTCAAAAGATAGCGTCTTCTTGAGAATATTGCCTTCACTCACCACTTGTTTCTTTCTTTCATCTTTCACCTAAATAAAATTTATTTCTGTCAAACTGTGTCATAATCATTACTCGCAATACTCGTGAAGTATGCAAGGCAAAATGCAGTGCAGGCTATAAAAAGAAACTCGTGTACCCATTACCTATGACGTATGTATAAATACTTGTGCATAGTGCATTTTATAAAATTTCATTGAAAATTTCAAACATTTCATACGATTCATACGTCAACTTTTCTCGTAAATATGCCAAAAAAGCGCCTTAACCTAAATAATAAATCAAAAATGCACATAATGCACAGTAATACATGAATAACTTAATTTTATATGAAATTATAGTTTTTTTTTATGGAGGCAGATACAAATGCGCAAGTAGCATCAAAATGGGGGACCGTGGGGGTACAATACTTTAATTTCAATGGGAGTGCGTGTTGTGATGGGTACAGAAAGAGGTAAGTACAGTGAGAATAATGGGAGACTTGTCAATGGGGGATGTAGGGAACGAAAATTGGGAAGTTTCGGGAAAGAGAATGAAGTCGGGGTATGTTGTACCCCATTCAATGTTTCGAGGGAGAGAGCCTTAATTGAAAGATGAGGCAAGATTTGTGGGACAGTGTGTCCCGTGGTACAAGATATAGGTAAATAGGATAGGAATACTCTGTTTCAATTGAGAAGTCCCCATAGAAAATATGACAAAAATTGCGAGATATCGTGTCCCAATCCCAATGTATAATCATCCAATGGTATAAGATAGGGTAGGGGTACAATTTTTCAAGGGAAGACTTAATGGGGTTCAGCTTTCATTTAATAGCATGGTACCTGCAAAAATTTGTTTAGTTGAGGGTGTCTAATTACTGAGATCTTGGACTGTTGAAACCATTAATCGTAGAAATCTGATAGTTTAGAAATAATTAAAGATAACGAAATTGAAAACGGTCATTACTATCATTCTTTTTTTTTTTATTTTCCTCATCCTATAATGTTTTGTAATCTCTCTCCCTCCTCATCTCCTCAATCTTCAGTCTCTTTCCTTCCCTTTTGATAAAGGATAGTCATATCTCCTCGGCATTTCTTTTCCTGTCAAACTTTCTTTAATATTTCCACTTTTCACACCTTTCACCAGATCCCAACTACTCTTTACACCACTAAGTACTTTATTTCTCTCTCTCTCTCTCTCTCTCTCTCTCTCTTTTTAACCTTTCGCTCATTTCTGCCAATGCTCATTTCTTCCAATAGCGAGAGGTAGGTATTACCGTTATTATTTACTTGACATTTGTAGGTACCTAACATTATGTTATTATTTAAAAACAAAATGCGGGCGAATGCGGGCAAAATGTTCGCGAACATACATGAGAAAAGGGGGGTGTAACTACAACATATAACTAGATACAACTACAATGGAAGTAGTTATAGGATAGTGGGGGGAGGAAAAAGAGGAGAGGGGAAGGTTAGGTTATAGGTGGAAAACAAGCATGACAATGTAAACTACATAATCCACTTTACAACTCTGCCCTCTCCAATATCCCTCCCAAAGTAAGGGAGGGAGAAGGAGGGAGGGGGAGCGAGCGAGAGAGAGGGAGGGAGAATGCCTTCCCCTGTTCCTCCCAAAGTAAGGAGAGAGTGGAGGAGAGGGAAAAATTGAGGTCGATGAAGAGAGAGAGAATGCCTTCCCCTGTTCCTCCCAAAGTAAGGACAGAGTGGAGGAGAGGGAAAAATTGAGGTCGATTAAAATAATAATAAGGGAAAAACGTTTCCTTGGTGCCATATGATGGAAATAGTTTTCACAGCTATGCCTTTCTCAGTCGGTTGGCAACTTTTAGCGTAAGCACAGCACATCGGAGTGTGTACGGACGGTACGGTCGTGCGATATTTTGGTCCCAAATGTTTTTCGGCACTCCGTGGAAGGATTTCATGGATTGTGATTTTGTCAGTGTCCCCTCCCAGGCGCCGATTTTGAAGTCGAAAATAGTGAAAAAACAGTTCATAATGGACGGTACGGTCGTGCGATATTTTGGTCCCAAATGTTTTTCGGCACTCCGTGGAAGGATTTCATGGATTGTGATTTTGTCAGTGTCCTCTCCCAGGCGCCGATTTTGAAGTCGAAAATAGTGAAAAAACAGTTCATAAAAATTTCTTTTGTAAGTTGAAGGCACAATTTTTGTACCATATTGATTGTCGCTTTCGTTAGGCACTATGCATTGGATTTTTGGTAATTTTTCAGAAGCCACGTCAATAAAAAAATGCAATAAATTCCTATAAGTACAAGAGAAGTTTGACAGTAAAAAGGCCTTTTTTTTTATTAATTTTTTGGTCATTTTTTTTCTAGTAGTTTAAAAAGTGTAAATGGTTGTTCAATCCCCTCTTGGGCTTACTACAATAAACATGAGCGGAGAGCCTCAGTAATACAACTACCAATCAGTAGCACCACCTAATAGCTAGGCTACATATCCTATAAATTTCTTTTGTAAGTTGAAGGCACAATTTTTGTACCATATTGATTGTCGCTTTCGTTAGGCACTATGCATTGGATTTTTGGTAATTGTTCAGAAGCCACGTCCATAAAAAAATGCAATAAATTCCTTTAAGTACAAGAGAAGATTGACAATAAAAAGGCCTTTTTTATTAATTTTTTGGTCATCTTTTTTCTAGTAGTTTAAAAAGTGTAAATGGTTGTTCAATCCCCTCTTGGGCTTATTACAATAAACATGAGCGGAGAGCCTTAGTAATACAACTACCAATCAGTAGCACCACCTAATAGCTAGGCTACCTATCCTAGTGGGTACTTCTATTGATTAGCTGCTTCTACTGATAGCACCGGTAGGTGACGAAGTGCCGACATACCTAACCAACGAGTCATCCTGAGTGATTAACACAGGCCCGGCCTGACCAAGGGATTCGTCAGTACGGGAATAGAGTAGAATAGACTTAACAGAATAGAATGGAACACAAGACTGGCTGTAGATTTGACTGACACGCACATATGGGAAAAAGAAAAATTTCCCAAGACCCATTATAAAAAAAAAAGTAATTTTCATTTAGGTATATTTTTTTATTTACATATAGTTAAGTACATTATCTTTTGTAATAATATCCTTCTTAGAAGAATGGTTGGCTTAGGAAGGATCCTCCTGTATTTGTAATATGTACTTGATAATCTTGATATTATAAAATAAAGGAAATAAAACATTAAACATAAAAAGTAAATAAAAAATTCTCTTTTGTAATAATATCCTTCTTAGAAGAATGGTTGGCTTAGGAAGGATCCTCCTGTATTTGTAATATGTACTTGATAATCTTGATATTATGAAATAAAGGAAATAAAACATTAAAACATAAAAAATAAATAAATTCTCCCATGTTCGCATCCTATCTGAATAGAAATCAAATTGTGTTTTTAATACATCATGAAAAATGGCCAAAAATTGGCGGAAAAAACACTTTTTTATTGCACCAATTTTTCCCATGCAAATCCCCAAATTATGTAATGTTTAGGTCATATGTATAATTATAAAAAAAAAACTATCTGATAAGAAAGGGGTTATCTGATAACAGAGGGGTTATGATCTGATGTTATCTGATAAGAAAGGGGGTAGACCTATAAAAACACTTTTTTATTGCACCAATTTTTCCCATGCAAATCCCCAAATTATGTAATGTTTAGGTCATATGTATAATTATAAAAAAAAACTTGTGGATTTTCTCACGGGTTTCATATTTGATTATCTGGATATAGATCAAATTACATATTTAATGATGAGTAGGTACATGAAAAGTGGCAAAAATTGGCGGGAAAACACTTTATTATTGCACTAATTCCTCTGATGCGAAAATCCCCAAAATGATGTAATTTTTAGGTCTCACACATAGCATGGATGTTTAGCGTGCATATAAATATGTAATAAGATTTAAGCTAACTCGCTAGAATCCCATGAAAAAACCCCTAGGAATTTTCCAACAACTCCAAACACAAATTTAAATAAAAAATAATTATCCAAAAAATATGTACGTTACAAAAAAAGTCAGATAATTATAAATATGTAAATAAAAAAATAAACAAACAAATACCCATTTTAAATTATAAATCACACTAGTAAGTAGTTACTACAGATATGAAGAAGATAACAAATTTCCCAGGTGTTTATTTTTAATAGTGCTTACCTACATTTTTTTTATTCTTTAGCATTCAAACTAAATATTAAAAAAAAAAAAAAAAAAAAAACAAAAACAAACAAACAAACAAATACCCATTTTAAATTATAAATCACACTAGTTAGTAGTTACTACAGATATGAAGAAGATAATAAATTTCCCAGATGTTTATTTTTAATAGTGCTTACCTACATTTTTTTACACTTTAGCATTAGGTATTTTACACTTTAAACATAGTATGATGTTTCCCAAGAAAATTGGTTTAATACGTCATACTCGTAGTAAATAATAAAATAAAATACATGACATAGGATGATGTAAATATTGCAAATTACGTTCAGCCTGTGACTAGGTTATAGGTACACAACATAGAAAATTACTTGTGAATAATTTGGTCACCTAGCAATTTCATTAATGAACTTTGTTCTTTCTGCGCAACTTTATCCTAAACAGATAAAATTCGTTCTTAGTACGGCTGGCTTTCTCCTGTCTTCCTGCTCTTTCCGCTTTCGGGACGATCAAAAACTGGGAAAAGGGACGATCGGTACAGCTCCTCTTTCTCTTCCTCTTGCTTTCTTTTTGATATTTACTTCTTTTTATTCCCTTTTCCCTTATTACTTTCTCTTTCATCAAACTCTAATGAGAACAAAACATGGATACTTTATAATTTATGATTTTTCTTCCAAGTTTCTTTCAACTTTCTCCCGAATAAACAAAGTATAAATAAAACAAGGTGAAGAAGCTTAATAAAAAAACCGTTTCTCCTTTCTTCTGTTTCAGAAACTTATCAACACATAGACGACATTGACACAAGTCTTGAAAAAGAAGAGGACTTCTTCAATTGAACCCGTTGGACTGAAAACTCACTGCAGTCATCCTTACAAAAGCGGCAGCAGTTTCAATCAAGTTTTGGGCTCATCAGAGGACAACAACATCAGAGATATCAACAAATCAATTGATAATTACTGATCAGCAGAAAATATCAAGAAGAAACTCTAATGAGAACAAAACATGGATACTTTATAATTTATGATTTTTCTTCCAAGTTTCTTTCAACTTTCTCCCGAATAAACAAAGTAAAAATAAAACAAGGTGAAGAAGCTTCACGAAAAAACCGTTCCTCTTACTTTATAATTTATGATTTTTCTTCCAAGTTTCTTTCAACTTTCTCCCGAATAAACAAAGTATAAATAAAACAAGGTGAAGAAGCTTTACGAAAAAACCGTTCCTCTTTTCTTCTGTTTCAGAAACTTATCAACACATAGACCGCCATTGACACAAGTCTTGAAAAAGAAGAGGACTTCTTCAATTGAACCTGTTGGACTGAAAACTCACTGCAGTCATCCTTACAAAAGCGGCAGCAGTTTCAATCAAAATCAGTTTTGGAGTCATCAGAGATATCAACAAATCAATCAACTATTGCTGATCAGCAAATATCAAGAAGCCTTTCACAATGAATACGGGCGTTACGTTCAAACATCTTCAAGTTCTCAAATGGGGTCTGATGATAATCGTGATATTGATGGTGGTCTAAACAAAATGGTGACGTGACACCCATACTCTTGTGGTAACACAAACTCAATCACCATTTGTGTTATTTCAACCCCCCCAAATCCCCACCATCCCATCCTAAAATCCCATTTGGAATATTTCTATACCTTATTTCGTCTACAAATTAAGAAGTGAATTCCTTCAACTTTCATTGTCATATAAGGTCAATCTTATATGCTCGAATAGAAAGGCTAAAAGATAGATTTCCCTGAAGCTGATTTTACGCATAAGGTTCCATTGTTTGGATTTTCACTACCATAAACAGTGGTACGCGGAACATACCTACTTACCTACCCGATTACTTCAAAGTATTTTGTCCCATATTGTAAAAAACTCTCCTTAACGTGGCTATTATTTAACCATTTTTCAATCTAGTTTGAAAACACCAGAGATACTTTATTCCTAACTTTAATTATTTGTTAGTATTGTGTGATTTAATTTTAGTTTATTTTCGTACGTAATATTTATTTTTTGTTTTCCTTATTCCTAACTTTAATTATTTGTTAGTATTGTGTGATTTAATTTTAGTTTATTTTCGTACGTAATATTTATTTTTTGTTTTCCTATATATACGAATAAACAACGTTTGTATCCAAAGATTATATTCGAGCAAAAGAAGTAGGTTCCACTTTAAAATTTGTAGTAAGCACTCAAGTGACAAGAAAAGTTGTTTTGTTATACCTACCGATCTCATATCCACTTTAAAATTTGTAGTAAGTACTCAAGTGACAAGAAAAGTTGTTTTGTTATTCCTACCGATCTCATATTCTAAATTTAGAAAAGTCTTTTTACAAACAGAAGAAAAAGCTATCGTCTCAAGGATTGCAAACAAAAGGAAGCGAACGTAAATAAATAATTAATCGCATTACACTAGCCTTGAAATTACTTGTTCCCAATACATGCCATGGATCTTGTAACACAAACTCAATCACCATTTGTGTTATTTCAACCCCCCCAAATCCCCACCATCCCATCCTAAAATCCCATTTGGAATATTTCTACACCTTATTTCGTCTACAAATTAAGAAGTGAATTCCTTCAACTTTCATTGTCATATAAGGTCAATCTTATATGCTCGAATAGAAAGGCTAAAAGATAGATTTCCCTGAAGCTGATTTTACGCATAAGGTTCCATTGTTTGGATTTTCACTACCATAAACAGTGGTACGCGGAACATACCTACTTACCTACCCGATTACTTCAAAGTATTTTGTCCCATATTGTAAAAAAACTCTCCTCAACGTGGCTATTATTTAAACATTTTTCAATCTAGTTTGAAAACACCAGAGATACTTTATTCCTAACTTTAATTATTTGTTAGTATTGTGTGATTTAATTTTAGTTTATTTTCGTACGTAATATTTATTTTTTTGTTTTCCTATACGAATAAACAAAGTTTGTATCCAAAGATTATATTTGAGTAAAAGAAGTAGGTTCCACTTTAAAATTTGTAGTAAGCACTCAAGTGACAAGAAAAGTTGTTTTGTTATTCCTACCGATCTCATGTTCTAAATTTAGAAAAGTCTTTTTACAAATAGAAGAAGAAAAAGCTATCGTCTCAAGGATTGCAAACAAAAGGAAGCGAACGTAAATAAATAATTGATCGCATTACACTAGCCTTGAAATTACTTGTTCCCAATACATGCCATGGATCTCGAAAACACATATTTGATAATTATTTGCATCTTGATCTGTTGGGTTGTACAATACTTGATCCTTGACATTCATTGGTTCTTCCGAGCCTTTGTGTGTGTCGTTCACACCGTTCTGTGCAAGAAGAAAATCCACATCCTCAATGAGACCCACTACTACGGAATCTGCTGGACCACAGACATTGATATCTGGGTGTTCCATATGAACAACGCCAAGTATCTGCGCGAGCTGGACTTTGCCAAAACAGATTTCCTGGTGAGGACAAAAATATTCCAGCACGTGCGAAAAAAGAACGGAATGCTCCTCATTGGCAGCACCAACATTCGGTATCGTCGCTTCATCAAAATATTCCAGATCTTCAAGATCACCACTCGTATTGTATACTGGGACAAGAACAGCTTGTACTTTGAGCATCGGTTCATCTCAGTCAAAGACAACTTCGTGTGTGCCATCGCCTACGCTAAGCAAAGAATCACAAACTTTGACGTTGAAGACATGATGAAGCAGTTTGTAGGCAAGAATGTCGTGCTGAGTGAGAATGGAAATTCTGTCCTGGAGAAACCTCCGATACCGCCGGAGATACGCAAGCTAATGGAAATGGATGAACTATCGAGTAGTCAGCTGAGATCTGAAGCGAACTCATTGGACACAGTGTAGAGTACAACTGGAACACCATCATTTACTCTGTCAAAAGATGCGCTCCTTCAACAAATGACTTCAGGGATCCTCAGCAACGTACAATGGCCACAACCCCTTTGAAACCGAAAGTTTGAACACCCATAACAGAAAGCTAATAATTTTAACGTGTATAGCTGTATAGGTAACACCTCATACTGGAATATGTTTTTAGTAACCCAGTAGAAGGTACATATTACATAGTTTGTTGTTGTCTTGAGATTGCTTCTGGTACGGCCTGGGTCTTTGCTGAAGGCGATGCATTTTTTGTTACCTCCCTGCGAGTTCTGTTCCAATATACAGAACAGCTCGTCATTTCATTTCAGTCATTTAGCTCTTAGTTTTATTTGTAAATTTTCAGTTTTGTACATGCTTCTATTTTATTTATATTTAGGATTTAAGTCTATGATTTCCTTAACTGTTGGTCGTATAGAGCTATAAGTTAAACCATCAGATTCCTCGTGAAAAAATACACAAGAATGACTATTCGCATGTACATTTACCTATTTATTTGCACGATGCATTTTTTGTTACCTCCCTGCGAGTTCTGTTCCAATATACAGAACAGCTCGTCATTTCATTTCAGTCATTTAGCTCTTAGTTTTATTTGTAAATTTTCAGTTTTGTACATGCTTCTATTTTATTTATATTTAGGATTTAAGTCTATGATTTATGTAGATGTATCAACGAAAAACTCATTAATGTTCAATGAATTATACCGAGTTTCTACTAGTTAACTCCTTTTGTCTGGGAGAAATGACGCATTTAAAAAATGGCATTAGATTTCAAATATTACATTTGCAGCCAAATTTCAAAAACGGCAAAAGAGCATTTATTTACAATATTGAATATTGGGGTTTTCTCCCTATTTTTGAATAATATTTAAAATACCTCTTTTTCTACCAGTTCAAATAGTAGAGTTGTTCAGATCTTTCAACTGTCACATGTAGAATACCTTCTCCAAAAATGTACTAAGAATCCTGGGGTATTTTTGCTCTTAAAAGCCCGATCTAGTCTGCCGGTAAAGCAAAATTCTAGATGTGACAGCCTTAAAAACCCAATTAGTTCAAACTCTCTGTATACCTGCCTAAACAACTACATTTCCATACGTTTTATTTTTTTATTACTTCGTAATTAGACAAGAAGTACTCAATTCTTAGGGTTTGGGGTCACTCTAGTGACGGTGGACGTTCCCATAGTTGAATCTCTTTGTATACCTGTCTACAAAACTTCACTTACCATACCAATACATTTACCACAAAAACCACACCATTAAAATATCTACTTATGTTACCTTTTTATTTGTAAATTTTATATCGGAATAGATTTATTGTTCTTTTTTGTATTTGTAAATTACAAGTACTAAATATCTACTTATGTTACCTTTTTATTTGTAAATTTTATATCGGAATAGATTTATTGTTCTTTTTTGTATTTGTAAATTACAAGTACGCCCAGTGTGTTATAATTATGTCCTTTGTATTTTTCCTTTTGGTTCGACTTCCAAGTAAGTATAGCAAGTAGATGGTCTCCAAAGGAAAGTACAGAAAGTAATAAATATAAGAATCGATTTTTCTAATTCGAAAACATCTCAGGAAGTTTAAAGCCTTTGTTCAAAAATTTAAACAGCATAAAAGCTTGGTGATTATAACGTATCATTCGACCACATAATGCTGAGGTGGCTCTTTTGTTTAGGTAAACATTGTTGTGCTCCCTTTGGGTCACCTTTTCTGTTCCGCTTTTCTGAAGCCAATTATCTTATATCTTGGTTTTCACATCTTAATCTTGGAAGTCGATTAAAGAAAAGTCAAAATAAAAATCTCCATTAAAACAAAATATATGCTGAGGTGGCTCTTTTGTTTAGGTAAACATTGTTGTGCTCCCTTTGGGTCACCTTTTCTGTTCCGCTTTTCTGAAGCCAATTATCATCTTGGTTTTCACATCTTAATCTTGAAAGTCGATTAAAGAAAAGTCAAAATAAAAATCTCCATTAAAACAAAATATTTAGCCTTGCCTTTTCATCTCTTTTTGTCCGAATTCCTAAATAGTCTAAAAATACTCTTATTATATCATTACCTTCATTGCCAAGGGGTGTTTTTTATGTGAATATATAAAATTGGGGTGTTTGTTTCAGTAGCGAAGGTTGAGTGCGAAGGGCATCCCACTCGGAAAATTTTTGTTTAGCCAATACCAGTTGCCCTCAAAGTGATCACTCTAAAGCTGATTGAGAGGCCGACGACAAACGCCGACCCCATCTGAACATGGGAAAAGGCGAAGAAGAAGAGCATGTCCCGGTATGCTAACAGTTTATCATAGAAATCTACAGTACCTTGTGGTTATAAATTTATAAAACTAGACTAGAATATAATAGAATGGAATATACCTTGTTTATCCTGATGGCGACAAACGCCGACCCCATCTGAACATGGGAAAAGGCGAAGAAGAAGAGCATGTCCCGGTATGCTAACAGTTTATCATAGAAATCTACGGTACCTTATAGTTATAAAACTAGACTAGAATATAATAGAATGGAATATACCTTGTTTATCCTGCTGAGATAGAACTGAAAACTCCCTAGAAATTTGACTTACCTCAGCAAAGACGACACAGTCTTGTGTTCAGGCGTGGTCACGTCCTGATAGCCCCCAACCGCTTCTACCAGGGCCACCACAAAGTGATCCAGAAAGTTGGCCAGTCCGAACCTGAGCATGAGACGAAGCAAGAAGCTCCGGTGGTAGAGTTTGGCTCGCTTGTCCGCGGGTTCGAGTTTTTCGTCGCTCGAATCGTAAAGTTTCACGACGAGAGGCAGGAACAGTTCACTCGCCTTCCGCGGCCCTAGAGCCCTGGGAAGAGAAAAGTATAGAATTTATTCCAAATCTGTTTTTTTTTTTCTAATTTTCAGAATTGATTTAGATGAATGTTTATTCCATTTTTTTTTTTTTTTTTTTTTTTCCACGGTGGCACACCCCCCCCCCCGGGCCCAAAAAGACCCAGCCCGCCTGTAGCTGCACCGCCTTGTCCTGCAGCATTGTCTGTACATTAGGGACAGACCACACTGAGCCAATGGTCGCACGATGTAGCTGCGCCCTGGGACTCCACCAAGCTTTCTAAAGTGCGCGGGCTAGGGTTTTGGACTTTGAGGTTCGTTAAGTTGATCATAGGTGCTCATGAGAACCCGGGCGCTTGGCTTCGAAACAGTCTCGGGTCCATTGACCCCTGTAAGGATAATTTTGATCATTATTTTTTATATAAGAGTCCCTTGCTAAAGAAAAATAGCAAAGTTGAGTGCGTAGGGCATCCTGACGGCTGACGTTTGGTTTTGGCTACAAATATTACGAGTGGATGCCCCTTCGCACTCAATCTTTGCTAATTCTTTAGCAAAGGGAAATTCAGGGTGGTATGCTCTCTGTTTAAAGTCCCGCAGCCAGACTAGGCTGATCTACTCCCTGTTTAATGTCCCCCAGCCAGACTAGGCTGATCTACTCCCTGTTTAATGTCCCCCAGCCAGACTAGGCTGATCTACTCCCTGTTTAATGTCCCCGCAGCCAGACTAGGCTGATCTACTCCCCTGTATAATGTCCCCCAGCCAGACTAGGCTGGATCTACTCCCTGTATAAATGTCCCCAGGCCAGACTAGGCTGATCTACTCCCTGTATAATGTCCCCAGCCAGACTAGGCTGATCTACTCCCTGTATAATGTCCCCCAGCCAGACTAGGCCTGATCTACTCCCTGTATTAATGTAATGTCCCCCAGCCAGACTAGGCTGATCTACTCCCTGTTTAGTGTCCCCCAGCCAGACTCACCTTAATATCAAGAATATCTCCTATCAAACCATCATAAGACGACACCGCCTTCAGCGTGGCATAAATCTGCCCGAAGCTGGCCGGGAACCACACGCACGACAGACTCGGTATGAGCAGTTGATGTGCCGAGGGCGGGGCGAGACCAAACTCGTTCACCGGCGGATATTTGAAGCCCTCCAGACTCAGAGTTTCGCGGGGGCGAGAGCTCGTGTCGGGTAGATTGAAAAGGATGCGAACCGCTTTGGCCACACAGAGGGGCAGGGCGGACCAGTTGTTAACGAGGACGGAATGAATGTTGCGAAACCGCCGGTTGAACTCGATGTTCACCTGGTGAACGGAAAGTAGCCGTATTTTATTATTCCTCTCTGTGGCCATTTTTCAACTTTAACACCCTGGCTGCCACAGCATATTCCACACCCTCTGTTTATTCACAGATATCCATGTAAAACATCTGCCTTAACATGACAGACAGACTCTTTAATTCTTGGAATTTTTTCAGCAAAAAGTGTCGAAATTTCACTCAGAGGCCCTCTTTCAGATAACCATTGAAAACACATAAGTAGCCTATGGCAGCAAGTGTGAACGTCCAAACCGGAATCTCTTTGGTTCAGTTATGTTGAATCTAAAAAAAAAGTCACATAGTAAAATACAGTTTTACTGAGGTCTTGAGCTTTGTCCACACATAGGCGACGGCCGTTGATTGTTGTCGACAAAAACCGTCCACACTGCCTCGAACCCATAGGTAAATACTGCTCTTAAAATGCTGAAAACTGTATATTCTTACCTGGTTAAATGGTTTCAGCTTTGAGCTCAGGAACAACTCCACTATCAAACACCCCAGAAGGAGCATTTCTTTGAGTCGATATTTGGCTATTTGTTTAACACTCAGTTCCATAGGGTCTGGATCACCATCCTTTTCCAAAGCATTTTTGGTAGAGTTTCTAGAGGCCAAATCTAGAACATCCTTTTCTGTATTTTTGGAGTTCTTGGAGTTCATTTCCAGCTGATTCAATCGATGGATGGCACTATCAAGGGCACTTCTTGACTCCACAGGATCAATTTTGCGACTCTTTTCGTCATTGATGTGCTTGTACGTCGTCCTGTTGATGAAATGATAGAGACTCTCCAGGTTGTTCAGGAGCAGGGCAGGGTTGTAATCTTTGGGGAGGATGATTTGGGAAGAGAGGGGAGGGGGCTTGTCGGAGGGAAGGGAAATGGGAGGAGAGAAAATCGAATCGGAAGAGGGAGAGGTGGACATGTGCTGTTGAGTGGAACTCGTACCCTGTGAGTGTGGGAGAACAAAATAGAGTATGTTAGTGTAGTAGAATCTATATCTATCTATCATCTATTATATTCAAGTGGTGATCGTCAACTTCTTGGCCATATGCACCAGACTGTGTAGTAGAATAATTCGTGGTGTTAAAAGATTAGTGCAGCTAGCCTAGTTAGTAGTAGTCTTGTTTTGTAAGCGCTAGGTTGCGGGTTCGATTCCCGCCAAGGGCTTATGATGGTTTGATAGCGGATATTCCTGATATCAAGGTAGACCGTAGGTGGTTAGCTTTGAAGGGTAGCGCGTCTATCTTGTAAGCCCTAGGTCGCGGGTTCGATTCCCACCAGGGGCGAACATTATCCTAAACAGCCAAGGTTCGTTCTCGGAACGGCTGGCTTTCTCCCATCCTGTGCTTCTTCTCTATTCAATTTCAGGACGATAAGACCTCTGTTCACTTTGTAATTTTCACTGATAAATTATTATAGATTAATAAATTATTATTTAATTAGTATACCACTTACCAGGAGTGAGTTCTTGGATCGACTCAGGAACCTAGACAACGCCAAGGGCCTAGATATGGGCGTAGTGCTTAAGTCTTCATCATCTAAATCAGCAGGTACTGTGTCGTTCTCATCATATGGAGATCCTGGAAATAAGAGAACACCAAGGTAATTATCTCCTTTTTTTTTTTTTTTTTTTTTTTTTTTTCAAGGTAACCCGGGGCCTCCTTTTTACTTTTCACCACTAGATATTTTGTTCACTTTGTAATTTTTACTGATTAATTATTATATGTAGATGAATAAATTATTATTTAATTACTATACGACTTACCAAGAGTGAGTTCTTGGATCGACTCAGGAACCTAGACAACGCCAGGGGCCTAGATATGGGCGTAGTGCTTAAGTCTTCATCATCTAAATCAGCAGGTACTGTGTCGTTCTCGTCATATGGAGATCCTGGAAAAAAGAGAACCCCGAGGTAATTATTCGCTATTTTTACCCATGTCGACCCCATTTGAGGTGGAAAAAGACATTGTAAAAGAAGAAAATTCGGTATTTTGACCCAACTCTCAAGTTTCAAATGATATTTTAAGGACACGATTAACCCAGTGGTAACACACAAGCTTGGCATCCAGAAAGTTCCGGGTTCGATGCCCACCATCGAAAAAAAATCGCACTCGTATTTCGATTTCAAATGTTTCAACAGGTTATCGTCTGCTGCTCTCCTGTTGACCCAGACCTGAGAACACCAAGGTAATTATTCGCTATTTTTACCCATGTCGACCCCATTTGAGGTGGAAAAAGACAATGTAAAAGAAGAAAATTCGGTATTTTGACCCAACTCTCAAGTTTCAAATGATATTTTAGGGACACGATTAACCCAGTGGTAACACACAAGCTTGGCATCCAGAAAGTTCCGGGTTCGATGCCCGCCATCGACAAAAAATCGCACTCGTATTTGGATTTCAAATGTTTCAACAGGTTATCGTCTGCTGCTCTCCTGTTGATCCAGACCTGAATGGGAAGTATCCTAGGCTGATCTACTCCCTGTTTAATGTCCCCCAGCCAGACTAGGCTGATCTACTCCCTGTTTAATGTCCCCCAGCCAGACTAGGCTGGTCTACTCCCTGTTTAGTGTCCCCCAGCCAGACTCACCTTAATATCAAGAATATCTCCTATCAAACCATCATAAGACGACACCGCCTTCAGCGTGGCATAAATCTGCCCGAAGCTGGCCGGGAACCACACGCACGACAGACTCCTCCTATCAAACCATCATAAGACGACACCGCCTTCAGCGTGGCATAAATCTGCCCGAAGCTGGCCGGGAACCACACGCACGACAGACTGGGTATGAGCAGTTGATGTGCCGAGGGCGGGGCGAGACCAAACTCGTTCACGGGGGGATATTTGAAGCCCTCCAGACTCAGAGTTTCGCGGGGGCGAGAGCTCGTGTCGGGTAGATTGAAAAGGATGCGAACCGCTTTGGCCACACAGAGGGGCAGGGCGGACCAGTTGTTAACGAGGACGGAATGAATGTTGCGAAACCGCCGGTTGAACTCGATGTTCACCTGGTGAACGGAAAGTAGCCGTATTTTATTATTCCTCTCTGTGGCCATTTTTCAACTTTAACACCCTGGCTGCCACAGCATATTCCACACCCTCTGTTTATTCACAGATATCCATGTAAAACATCTGCCTTAACATGACAGACAGACTCTTTAATTCTTGGAATTTTTTCAGCAAAAAGTGTCGAAATTTCACTCAGAGGCCCTCTTTCAGATAACCATTGAAAACACATAAGTGGCCCATGGCAGCAAGTGTGAACGTCCAAAGCGGAATCTCTTTGGTTCAGTTATGTTGAATCTAAAAAAAGTCACATAGTAAAATACAGTTCTACTGAGGTCTTGAGCTTTGTCCACACATAGGCGACGGCCGTTGACTGTTGTCGACAAAAACCGTCCACACTGCCTCGAAACCCTAGGTAAATACTGCTCTTAAAATGCTGAAAACTGTATATTCTTACCTGGTTAAATGGTTTCAGCTTTGAGCTAAGGAACAACTCCACTATCAAAATTTTTTCAGCAAAAAGTGTCGAAATTTCACTCAGAGGCCCTCTTTCAGATAACCATTGAAAACACATAAGTAGCCTATGGCAGCAAGTGTGAACGTCCAAACCGGAATCTCTTTGGTTCAGTTATGTTGAATCTAAAAAAAAAGTCACATAGTAAAATACAGTTTTACTGAGGTCTTGAGCTTTGTCCACACATAGGCGACGGCCGTTGATTGTTGTCGACAAAAACCGTCCACACTGCCTCGAACCCATAGGTAAATACTGCTCTTAAAATGCTGAAAACTGTATATTCTTACCTGGTTAAATGGTTTCAGCTTTGAGCTCAGGAACAACTCCACTATCAAACACCCCAGAAGGAGCATTTCTTTGAGTCGATATTTGGCTATTTGTTTAACACTCAGTTCCATAGGGTCTGGATCACCATCCTTTTCCAAAGCATTTTTGGTAGAGTTTCTAGAGGCCAAATCTAGAACATCCTTTTCTGTATTTTTGGAGTTCTTGGAGTTCATTTCCAGCTGATTCAATCGATGGATGGCACTATCAAGGGCACTTCTTGACTCCACAGGATCAATTTTGCGACTCTTTTCGTCATTGATGTTCTTGTACGTCGTCCTGTTGATGAAATGATAGAGACTCTCCAGGTTGTTTAGGAGCAGGGCAGGGTTGTAGTCTTTAGGGAGGATGATTTGGGAGGAGAGGGGAGGGGGCTTGTCGGAGGGAAGGGAAATGGGAGGAGAGAAAATCGAATCGGAGGAGGGAGAGGTGGACATGTGCTGTTGAGTGGAACTCGTACCCTGTGAGTGTGGAGAACAAAATAGAGTATGTTAGTGTAGTAGAATCTATATCTATCTATCATCTATTATATTCAAGTGGTGATCGTCAACTTCTTGGCCATATGCACCAGTGTAAAAGAAGAAAATTCGGTATTTTGACCCAACTCTCAAGTTTCAAATGATATTTTAAGGACACGATTAACCCAGTGGTAACACACAAGCTTGGCATCCAGAAAGTTCCGGGTTCGATGCCCACCATCGAAAAAAAATCGCACTCGTATTTCGATTTCAAATGTTTCAACAGGTTATCGTCTGCTGCTCTCCTGTTGACCCAGACCTAAATGGGAAGTATTGAGTCTCTTCTCACCCATCTGATGAGGGCGATACTACAGGATGGACATTGGACAAGCTACGACACAGACCACAAGAGTCTAACAGCAGATGTTTTTCTAATGGCCTAATGGTCAATCCTTGACATTAGCTAACAACAACACATCAATACTACGAAATAAAACCGAGGGAAGTATTGAGTCTCTTCTCACCCATCTGATGAGGGCGATACTACAGGATGGACATTGGACAAGCTACGACAAAGACCACAAGAGTCTAACAGCAGATGTTTTTCTAATGGCCTAATGGTCAATCCTTGACATTAGCTAACAACACATCAATACTACGAAATAAAAACGGCTACGACAAAGACCACAAGAGTCTAACAGCAGATGTTTTTCTAATGGCCTAATGGTCAATCCTTGACATTAGCTAACAACAACACATCCATACTACGAAATAAAAACGGCGTCAATAAAATAATAATAACAAAAACTTACTTGACCGACAAATGGCTGTGAGACGAGGTGGGTTTTTGGCGAAGTAAGGTGAAGGGGTAAGACGTTGTGGGTGAGGTGTAGAGAATAGGGGTACAATACCGGATGAGGTAAGGTGAGTATGGTTGTCTACTAGCTGAAGACACACGTTCTTACTTTTCACAGCCGCGATGCCTGATAATCTGTGAAACAACGGGGGAAAATGGTTTTAGTTAGGTAAATGTTGGGATTATTTTCCCCAGTTAGGGTTTATGCATGTCCTTCGGGCCGAAATTTAAGACTTTTACTTTTTCTTTGTTCAACGGATTGAATACTTTTTTGTGGGAGACTTTCAGGTGTGCTTTACATTTCAAGTGTTTCCCCCCCCTTCAGTTTTTGACCTTAGGAGGGAATGCCGCATCTTTTTAAGTGATAGAATCCGCGAGCTATTATACATTGAACTCTATCAAACTTTCGTGACTTGGCGGGGCGGAGAATAGGGGTACAATACCGGATGAGGTAAGGTGAGTATGGTTGTCTACTAGCTGAAGACACACGTTCTTACTTTTCACAGCCGCGACGCCTGATAATCTGTGAAACAACGGGGGAAAATGGTTTTAGTTAGGTAAATGTTGGGATTATTTTCCCCAGTTAGGTTTTATGCATGTCCTTCGGGCCGAAATTTAAGACTTTTACTTTTTCTTTGTTCAACGGATTGAATACTTTTTTGTCTTTCAGGTGTGCTTTGCATTTCAAGTGTTTCCTTCCCCCCCTTCAGTTTTTGACCTTAGGAGGGAATGCCACATCTTTTTAAGTGATAGAATCCGCGAGTTATTATACATTGAACTCTATCAAACTTTCGTGACTTGGCGGGACTTTGCATTTCAAGTGTTTCCTTCCCCCCCTTCAGTTTTTGACCTTAGGAGGGAATGCCACATCTTTTTAAGTGATAGAATCCGCGAGCTATTATACATTGAACTCTATCAAACTTTCGTGACTTGGCGGGACCGCTCTCTTTCATTCAATAGTAAACCCTGTTTTTACTTCATTGAACTTACTTATAGCCGAAAGTCAGATCTATCCAATGATGCAGTCGTTCTGATACATACTGACTCTCCAGCATACCCCTATGTATTGAAATGAAGAGGTCTGCATCATGAGCCCAGCTTGGTAATTCCAAGTCAGGAAGATCCTCGTGAATCAATAGTAAACCCCGTTTTTACTTCATTGAACTTACTTATAGCCGAAAGTCAGATCTATCCAGTGATGCAGTCGTTCTGATACATACTGACTCTCCAGCATACCCCTATGTATTGAAATGAAGAGGTCCGCATCATGAGCCCAGCTTGGCAATTCCAAGTCAGGAAGATCCTCGTGAATACTCTGCAAAACGAGAAAAAGATCAGTTATATGGGGGGTTTCACCAATGACTTAATGAGGTAATGGGAGAATTTTTAATCCAAAGTTGAGTTTTCAATGATCCAAAAAGGAGTTTTTAAAAACTCCTCCTTTTTGGATCATTAAAAACTCCCTTTTGATCATTAAAAAATAAATACTCTTTTTTTTGGATCATTAAAAAGAACATAGACATTAAATCACTAGGCACGCAAAAAGGAGTTCGTGCATTTCTGGGTGCGGTACTCAGTTCCATAGGGTCTGGATCACCATCCTTTTCCAAAGCATTTTTGGTAGAGTTTCTAGAGGCCAAATCTAGAACATCCTTTTCTGCATTTTTGGAGTTCTTGGAGTTCATTTCCAGCTGATTCAATCGATGGATGGCACTATCAAGGGCACTTCTTGACTCCATAGGATCAATTTTGCGACTCTTTTCGTCATTGATGTGCTTGTACGTCGTCCTGTTGATGAAATGATAGAGACTCTCCAGGTTGTTCAGGAGAAGGGCAGGATTGTAATCTTTGGGGAGGATGATTTGGGAGGAGAGGGGAGGGGGCTTGTCGGAGGGGTCACCTGTGAGAGAGATTTGAGACAATAGATCAGTTGCACTTACTTGGGTGATGTTTCAAAGTCATAGAGCAGGAAAAATGAGGACCAGCGGAATTTTTCTTTTTCTTCTATGACTTCTAGATTCCGAGATAAATCAATTTAAAAAATACTGGTAAATCATGAACTTTGATGTCACGGCATATTCTCCCGTAGGCGATGATGTCACATCAAATGTCCTGAGCAAAGCTCCCTTGCAGGCAATGCAGTAATGTGTTTGTGCACATACCTATGTTTCTGCACAGTTCTTTCTGCTCCTCCACTAGCGTGCTTGCATAGTGGCGCTACCTAACGGACGAAAAAAAAAACAACTGTGTAAAGTCTGACTTCACACATCTTTGAACTCTTTCATTAGACCGGAAAATAAAAATTGAATTTTTGACCTTTTACATTTATTTTTTTGGAGTTTCAACCTCAGATTTGGATTTTCCCCAACTTTTTACATAGGAATTGACCATTTATTTATAATTTTTACCCATTTGCAACTGCTCCATTAAAATTAAAGAGATAAATACCTAGATCACAATATTACAAAGGAATTTGAATGAAAAAGTCTTAGGTATTGAAGCCCATTTGCAACTGCTCCATTAAAATTAAAGAGATAAATACCTAGATCACAATATTACAAAGGAATTTGAATGAAAAAGTCTTAGGTACCTATTGAAATATTAGATAGGCAAATATTTGGATTTCACATTTAAAACTTACAGATATTAGGAGTTTCAAGCAGGGATCCTCAAATGAGTCTTTTTGTTTCAGTCTGGAGTAGACTTCACTTGATGTGAAAGTTTCATGGAGTATGAAGTTTGGAACTGCAGAAGTACTCAATATTTCTCTGAAACAAATATTTGTGTGTTAAGAAGGTTAAAAAGGTATAATTGATGGCACCAAATTTGCTTCTAGTCTCTACAAACATGACCTGCAAAGTACACATGATCATATGCATGGCTCACATCTATCAAATTACTTAGGTACAGCTTTACAAAGGAAATTATTGCATGATTGGCTGTTGGCCACCCAACTCCATATATGCATGGCTCACATCTATCAAATTACTTAGGTACAGCTTTACAAAGGAAATTATTGCATGATTGGCTGTTGGCCACCCAACTCCACAGGTCAAACATTTAGCATTTTGAACTATTCAGCTATTCACAATCCAAACTTGTGAAGCTAAGAGCAAAGTTAAGTATGGAAGACAATCCAAATGTTAGTTGCTATTACCTGATCCAATTTCTGGATGTTAAGATTTCCCATCTGTTTGGGGAAGCTGTTTTGATGATATAATTTTTTGGCACATGAAAATCATTCAGAATATTTTCCATTGTACCAAACGAACATTAATTCTTTAGAATGTAATCATTTAAACACTTTAAAACACTCTAAATTAAATTGGTCCAACTTTCGGCTTTCCCCATTTCAAATTTTCTTTTCGAAATTTGAAAATTCAAATTTTTCTGAACTCTATCAAACTTTCGTGACTTGGCGGGACCGCTCTCTTTCATTCAATAGTAAACCCCGTTTTTACTTCATTGAACTTACTTATAGCCGAAAGTCAGATCTATCCAGTGATGCAGTCGTTCTGATACATACGGACTCTCCAGCATACCCCTATGTATTGAAATGAAGAGGTCTGCATCATGAGCCCAGCTTGGCAATTCCAAGTCAGGAAGATCCTCGTGAATACTCTGCAAAACGAGAAAAAGATCAGTTATATGGTGGGTTTCACCAATGACTTAATGAGGGATTTCACTAATGGGAGAATTTTTAATCCAAAGTTGAGTTTTCAATGATCCAAAAAGGAATTTTTAAAAACTCCTCCTTTTTGGATCATTAAAAACTCCCTTTTGATCATTAAAAAATAAATACTCTTTTTTTATCATCATTAAAAATTCTCCCATTAGTAAAACCTCTCTTGGTGAAACCCACCATTAACTTTGCTTATTAATGCAACTCAAGGCAGCCTAGTTAGTTTGGAAGGTAGAGCGCCTGCCTCGTAAACGCTAGGTTGCGGGTACGATTTCGGGACAGTAAGACCTCCGTTGCGTGTTGTTAGAGCTCCCTCTATCAAACATAAAAAAAAACATAATAAAACCCTGGCAAAAATTAATCTTTTAGCCTCACCTTGAAAACGTTGGGATCACAAAAGAACTCCGGAATGCACTCATCCGGGGTCCACTCCTGTAACCTTTGTATGGACGATGGGTACTCGCCCGGTACCCATTTGGGACGGACATAGGTACAGAGGACCTCTTTGGGGGTCTGACGGGCGAGGTAGACATAGTAAGTGATTTCCGAGAGAACATCGGACACGTGATGAGGAACCTGGAAGATGGGGGAACATTTTAATAAACATGAAACTTGAGAAATCCATATACATAATATTATGGCCTTGTTGCAGTTGTCACTTAGCATGTAAATATTGTAAATGCATAATGAAAAAAAAAACTAAAAAAAGGCATTGACCTTTAAAAACAAACTCCTGTAACCTTTGTATGGACGATGGGTACTCGCCCGGTACCCACTTGGGACGGACATAGGTACAGAGGACCTCTTTGGGGGTCTGACGGGCGAGGTAGACATAGTAGGTGATTTCCGAGAGAACATCGGACACGTGATGAGGAACCTGGAAGATGGGGAACATGTTAATAAACATGAAACTTGAGAAATCCATATACATAATATTATGGCCTTGTTGCAGTTGTCGCTTAGCATGTAAATATTGTAAATGCATAATGAAAGAAAAAAATAACCTATAAAAAAAAGGCATTGACTTTTAAAGACAGATGGGTACTCGCCCGGTACCCACTTGGGACGGACATAGGTACAGAGGACCTCTTTGGGGGTCTGTCGGGCGAGGTAGACATAGTAAGTGATTTCCGAGAGAACATCGGACACGTGATGAGGAACCTGGAAGATGGGGGAACAAATTAATAAACATGAAACTTGAGAAATTCATATACATAATATTATGGCCTTGTTGCAGTTGTCGCTTAGCATGTAAATATTGTAAATGCATAATGAAAAAAAAAAACTAAAAAAAAGGCATTGACCTTTAAAGCAAAAGGGGGAAAAATGTAACAATGACTGAAAACAGAATAATCAATTATACCTGAAATAGCGAGTCTAGATAGCTTGAAAGGTAGCACCTACCTTGTGAGTGGTAGGTTCATTTTACCGCAAGGCACAACTTTATCCGAAACAGAACAAGTTTGCTTTCAGAACGGCTAGACCTGAAATAGCGAGTCTAGATAGCTTGAAAGGTAGCACCTACCTTGTGAGTGGTAGGTTCATTTTACCGCAAGGCACAACTTTATCCCAAACAGAATAAGTTTGCTTTCAGAACGGCTATATTTCTCCAATGCTGTCCTCAATCTTCGATAAGACCTCAGTTGTTACAGTTGCCTCTATCAAACCTATTCTTGGGGCAAAAACCTAAGAGACGTACTTACCTGATTCAAAATACCAGTGGGCATCACACTTTCGTACGTTAAATCCAGCTGCCGATCCCCCTTGTTCAGTCGAAACTTGGACTTGGTCAGATCTCGCCAGTTGCTGTGGGCATCACACTCTCGAACGTTAAATCCAGCTGCCGATCACCCTTGTTCAGTCGAAACTTGGACTTGGTCAGATCTCGCCAGTTGCTTCCATCTGAGCCGCTAAAATCCGTCACCCACGGGAACACAAAATGACAAGACGGATCACCATACTTCCTACCCGACAGAACGTTGAGGGAGTAAATGTAGTCGAAATTGCTCAATGCTCCCGCGACCCATTGCTTGACAAGCGTGTCTAGGTCGGGGTTGAGATCAGTGGAGGTTGGATGGGCGAGGTGGGGGGAGTGGCTAGGTTTTGACAGGGGCGGAGGGTTAGGAGATGAAGGACAATGAGCTAGCTCGTAAATATTGTCGGTAATTTTTGGTTGGACCTGAAATGTAATAGTTTCGTAGTTGTTAGAATATAGGGACTTATTTTACTTCGAAAAAATCTAATATTGTTCTCTTGAGACTGAGTGCACCACATATTTCAATCACATAGTCGTAGTTGTTAGAATATAGGGACTTATTTTACTTCGAAAAAATCTAATATTGTTCTCTTGAGACTGAGTGCACCACATATTTCAATCATATAGTTAGCTGAAAAAACTGTGGAAATTATTGATCTCTTCTTCCCTTCTTTTTCGTCTTCTCCTCCAAAGGTTACTCCTTTGTAGCTATTTTATGCCAGAATTTTTTTAGCTACTTTATGCAAGAACCTTTGTAATAATTTTATACCAGAATTACCGGAATAAAGTCTAGGGCCTGTAAAACCAATTGCCTCTCATCAGTGAGGTAAAACAATTGTCAAATTTTCTCTTTTCAGATGTTATCTCCATCCAAAAGACTGGTGAATTTTTCAGATTGATCTATGATGTTAAAGGACGTTTCACAATCCACAGAATCACAAATGAAGAATCTAAAGTAAGACCTTCTTTTAACTTAAGAAACATTTACTCTTTCCTCAGTATATTTATTACTTTAAAGTTCACTAGTAGAGGCATAGGGACTTATTTTACTTCGAAAAAATCTAATATTGTTCTCTTGAGCCTGAGTGCACCCCATATTTCAATCACATAGCTGAAAAAACTGTGAAAATTATTGATCTCTTCTTCCTTTCTTTTTCGTCTTCTCCTCCAAAGGTTACTCCTTTGTAGCTATTTTATGCCGGAATTTTTTTAGCTAATTTATGCCAGAACCTTTGTAGTAATTTTATACCAGAATTACCGGAATAAAGTCTACGGCCTGTAAAACCAATTGCCTCTCATTAGTAGAGGCACACAGGCTTGTAGACAACCTAATGTTGAGTAAACTCTTGCATTTCAGTTGTTGCTTACTTCTGTGACACACATTCCAATTTATTTTGTGCAGATTCTAACTTATCCCTGTTTAATGTCCCCCAGCCAGACTAGGCTGATCTACTCCCTGTATAATGTCCCCCAGCCAGACTAGGCTGTTCTAACTTATTTTTGCCATTTCTAACTTATTTTTGTCTCCTTTCAGTACAAATTATGCAAAGTACGTCGTGTACAAACCGGACCCAAGGGAATTCCGTTCTTGGTGACACACGATGGTAGAACAATCAGATACCCAGACCCCAAGATTAAAGTAAACGACAGCATCCAATATGAAATTGCCACATCCAAGATTATTGATCACATCCGTTTTGACACTGGTAAGCATTAGGTTAAGGAGAGATAGTAATAATTCCATATTTTATTATCATTATTTTTTATGACTTACCTATAATAAAAATGACTTGAGACTAGTTTTGGAAAACTCCACACTGCTCACTTTTTATTTTATCCACAAAAAATACTGGGAAAAAAAAATCTGCATGTTAAGTAAAAACTGATGAGTGATGAGTATTTGTGGAATTATATTTCTTACTTTGTCAACTATTTGGTAACTATACAGAAGTCACCTCTGTGGGAAAAAAAGCTTCTTTTTGTATTTAACCTAACCCTATAATAACACTAATCACCGCTCTAATTGTGGAAACTCCTTCTTGCGTTTAACCTCACCCTATAAGTAATAACACTGGTCACTGCTTGTTTGTGCCAGTTCCTTTGGTAGCAATATTCCACGGACATGACTTCTGCACAAGTACCAACTATTACCCTGTACTTACTGTTGTACTTTTTATACGCTTGCTTCCAAAGGTTTTTATAGTTGGTGACCGACACATAATGCAATGTCTGAGAATATGAAAGTTTGGAATGGTCAAAAGTAATTTGGAACTCTCAGCCTTGATTTGATTCTGAATTTATTTGTGTCTACAGACTACATTGACTACAATATTTATTTTTAGGATGAATAATCCAGCCTACATCGAAGCCAAATGAAATTCTCAATGTTTCATTTTGGTCAATATTTGGCTGATAGTAATATCGAACTGTGAAAACTCCTTCTTGTGTTTAACCTAACCCTATAATAACACTGGTCACTGCTTGTTTGTGCCAGTTCCTTTGATATCAATATTCCATGGACAACCCTATCATAACACTGGTCACTGCTTGTTTGTGCCAGTTCCTTTGGTAGCAATATTCCATGGATGTGACTTCTGCACAAGTACCAACTATTACCCTGTACTTACTGTTGTACTTTTTATATGCTTGCTTCCAAAGGTTTTTATAGTTGGTGACCGACACATAATGCAATGTCTGAGAATATGAAAGTTTGGAATGGTCGGGTGTAGGAATGGAATGTTCTTGAGGTAGGGCAACAATTTGACTAGAATGTTTCTTTGGGATCACCTGTGAGAGAGATTTGAGACAATAGATCAGTTGCACTTACTTGAATGATGTTTCAAAGTCATAGAGCAGGAAAAATGAGGATCAACGGAATTTTTCTTTTTCTCCTAAGCTTTCTAGATCCCGAGATAAAACAATTTAAAAAATAAGTTGCACTTACTTGGGTGATGTTTCAAAGTCATAGAGCAGGAAAAATGAGGACCAACAGAATTTTTCTTTTTCTTCTATGACTTCTAGATCCTGAGATAAATCAATTTAAAAAATACTGGTAAATCATGAACTTTGATGTCATGGCATATTCTCCCGTAGGTGATGATGTCACATCAAATGTCCTGAGCAAAGCTCCCTTGCAGGCAATGCAGTAATGTGTTTGTGCACATATGTTTCTGCGCAGTTCTTTCTGCTCCTCCACTAGCGTGCTTGCATAGTGGCACTACCTAACGGACGAAAAAAACAACTGTGTAAAGTCTGACTTCACACATCTTTGAACTCTTTCATTAGACCAGAAAATAAAAATTGAATTTTCCACCTTTTAAAGTTATTTTTTTGGAGTTTCAACCTCAGATTTGGATTTTCCCCAACTACGGACTCTCCAGCATACCCCTATGTATTGAAATGAAGAGGTCTGCATCATGAGCCCAGCTTGGCAATTCCAAGTCAGGAAGATCCTCGTGAATACTCTGCAAAACGAGAAAAAGATCAGTTATATGGTGGGTTTCACCAATGACTTAATGAGGGATTTCACTAATGGGAGAATTTTTAATCCAAAGTTGAGTTTTCAATGATCCAAAAAGGAATTTTTAAAAACTCCTCCTTTTTGGATCATTAAAAACTCCCTTTTGATCATTAAAAAATAAATACTCTTTTTTTATCATCATTAAAAATTCTCCCATTAGTAAAACCTCTCTTGGTGAAACCCACCATTAACTTTGCTTATTAATGCAACTCAAGGCAGCCTAGTTAGTTTGGAAGGTAGAGCGCCTGCCTCGTAAACGCTAGGTTGCGGGTACGATTTCGGGACAGTAAGACCTCCGTTGCGTGTTGTTAGAGCTCCCTCTATCAAACATAAAAAAAAACATAATAAAACCCTGGCAAAAATTAATCTTTTAGCCTCACCTTGAAAACGTTGGGATCACAAAAGAACTCCGGAATGCACTCATCCGGGGTCCACTCCTGTAACCTTTGTATGGACGATGGGTACTCGCCCGGTACCCATTTGGGACGGACATAGGTACAGAGGACCTCTTTGGGGGTCTGACGGGCGAGGTAGACATAGTAAGTGATTTCCGAGAGAACATCGGACACGTGATGAGGAACCTGGAAGATGGGGGAACATTTTAATAAACATGAAACTTGAGAAATCCATATACATAATATTATGGCCTTGTTGCAGTTGTCACTTAGCATGTAAATATTGTAAATGCATAATGAAAAAAAAAACTAAAAAAAGGCATTGACCTTTAAAAACAAAGGAGGGAAAAATGTAACAATGACTGAAAACAGAATAATCAATTATACCTGAAATAGCGAGTCTAGATAGCTTGAAAGGTAGCACCTACCTTGTGAGTGGTAGGTTCATTTTACCGCAAGGCACAACTTTATCCGAAACAGAATAAGTTTGCTTTCAGAACGGCTAGATTTCTCCAATGCTGTCCTCAATCTTCGATAAGACCTCAGTTGTTACAGTTGCCTCTATCAAACCTATTCTTGGGGCAAAAACCTAAGAGACGTACTTACCTGATTCAAAATACCAGTGGGCATCACACTCTCGAACGTTAAATCCAGCTGCCGATCCCCCTTGTTCAGTCGAAACTTGGACTTGGTCAGATCTCGCCAGTTGCTTCCATCTGAGCCGCTAAAATCCGTCACCCACGGGAACACAAAATGACAAGACGGATCACCATACTTCCTACCCGACAGAACGTTGAGGGAGTAAATGTAGTCGAAATTGCTCAATGCTCCCGCGACCCATTGCTTGACAAGCGTGTCTAGGTCGGGGTTGAGATCAGTGGAGGTTGGATGGGCGAGGTGGGGGGAGTGGCTAGGTTTTGACAGGGGCGGAGGGTTAGGAGATGAAGGACAATGAGGTAGCTCGTAAATATTGTCGGTAATTTTTGGTTGGACCTGAAATGTAATAGTTTCGTAGTTGTTAGAATATAGGGACTTATTTTACTTCGAAAAAATCTAATATTGTTCTCTTGAGCCTGAGTGCACCCCATATTTCAATCACATAGCTGAAAAAACTATGAAAATTATTGATCTCTTCTTCCTTTCTTTTTCGTCTTCTCCTCCAAAGGTTACTCCTTTGTAGCTATTTTATTCCGGAATTTTTTTAGCTAATTTATGCCAGAACCTTTGTAGTAATTTTATACCAGAATTACCGGAATAAAGTCTACGGCCTGTAAAACCAATTGCCTCTCATTGTGAAACCAACCTGTATCCATAGATTTTCTGTGACATAGATATCGGCAAGGGTGATTTCACCCAAGATCAGACGCCGATCATGTAGGTCTCTCATCACATTGAGCAGTTGATACACTATGAAGAGGGACTTGGTATAGTTACTGCTAAGAAGAGCGGGACTATAGTCCACTGCATCTTGAAGTGAATTTTTCAGATTGATCTATGATGTTAAAGGACGTTTCACAATCCACAGAATCACAAATGAAGAATCTAAAGTAAGACCTTCTTTTAATTTAAGAAACATTTACTCTTTACTCAGTATATTTATTATTACTTTGAAGTTCACTAGTAGAGGCACACAGGCTTGTTGACAGCCTAATGTTGAGCTCTTGCATTTCAGTTGTTGCTTACTTCTTTGACACACATTCCAAATTATTTTGTGCAGATTCTAACTTATTTTTGTCATTTCTCCTTCCAGTACAAATTATGCAAAGTACGTCGTGTACAAACTGGACCCAAGGGAATTCCATTCTTGGTGACACATGATGGTAGAACAATCAGATACCCAGACCCTGCCATTAAAGCCTTAAAAAAAAAAAAAAAAAAAAATATTCAAATCAAACACAGGTCAGTATGTGTTTATTAGACTGCTGTGGTAAAGAGACCCAGTTATGTTGGGGCAGAATAAGATATATCCTATCCTATTCTATCCAAGATCCTTGGTACTTACTTGAACAACTTAACTCTGTACACAAAACTCCCACTCTGAGGCTTAGGTGTAGGGGCAAACATCCCTAAAAGCTGGATTTAAGTGTACAAACCGGACCCAAGGGAATTCCGTTCTTGGTGACACACGATGGTAGAACAATCAGATACCCAGACCCCAAGATTAAAGTAAATGACAGCATCCAATATGAAATTGCCACATCCAAGATTATTGATCACATCCGTTTTGACACTGGTAAGCATTAGTTTGGTTAGGGATGTTAAGATTTCCCATCTGTTTGGGGAAGCTGTTTTGATGATATAATTTTTTGGCACATGAAAATCATTCAGAATATTTTCCATTTTACCAAACGAACATTAATTCTTTAGAATGTAGTAATCATTTAAACACTTTAAAACACTCTAAATTTAGTCCAAACTCCAACTTTCCCCATTTCCAAATATTCAAATTTCAATTTTTTTAAATTTCGCGGTTAATCCAAAGAGATCAAAAAATTTGAATTTCCCCGCCATTCGGATAATGGAATTTTTGCTCGTTGGTAAACAATTTCATTTCGCAGATTCCTCGGTTTTGTTTTCCTTTTTGTTTTGAAAACGAACATGGTCGTGTGAGTTGTCCGTGTCGAGAGCACGAATTTTTCTTATTTTTTGGATAAAATAACTCCAATATGGTAAGTTTTTCTACTTTTTACCTCAAAATATATAATACTCAATACTTTCAAGATGAAATCCAACTTCCCCGAAGTTTGATTCCACCAGGTAAAGTCTACGTGTGCATCCTGCTGGTTGAACACTTGGAAGGGCTAGTACTCGGGGAAAGTTCTAAAATCCCGGTAGGTACCTACTTCATTGCAAAAATTAACCAAATAGATTATGGTAATTATGCAGAAGTCACCGAGAGCACGAATTTTTCTTATTTTTTGGATAAAATAACTCCAATATGGTAAGTTTTTCTACTTTTTATCTCAAAATATATAATACTCCATACTTTAAAGATGAAATCCAACTTCCCCGAAGTTTGATTCCACCAGGTAAAGTCTACGTGTGCACCCTGCTGGTTGAACACTTGGAAGGGCTAGTACTCGGGGAAAGTTCTAAAATCCCGGTACCTACTTCATTGCAAAAATTAACCAAATAGATTCTGGTAATTATGCAGAAGTCACGTCCGTGGAAATGTTCAAATTGCCCTGATCTTATCGTAATACAAAGGTTTGCGTATTTGTAGAGATCTCAAGGCTTGAACAAAACCCCTTCAGCCGTGAGTCCTCATGAGAAAATGAGGTTAGGTAAGTACCTACTTTTATAAACCCGGAGTACATACATCATCTGTGTTGCATTACCTAAAGGTTGTCCTGTTCTTTATTTCTGTGTAGGCCAGGGGACCCAAGAAGCATTTGAAGAGATTACATGCACCCAAGTCATGGATGTTGGACAAGCTGGGTGGAGTGTTTGCTCCCAGACCGAGCACTGGTCCTCACAAGCTGAGAGAATCACTCCCCCTGGTCATTTTCTTGAGAAATCGTCTCAAGTATGCCCTCACCAACCAAGAAGTCTTGAAAATCCTGATGCAAAGGCTGATCAAGGTTGATGGCAAAGTTAGAACTGACACCAACTACCCAGCTGGTTTTATGGGTAAGTTTGAAATGCATTTTGACCTTTTATGAAATCATAAAGTCAATATGGAACTGAAGCCCATTTTATCCCAGGTTTTGGATAGCTTGGGTATGTTTATTATGTAAATTAGGCTGATCAAGGTTGATGGCAAAGTTAGAACTGACACCAACTACCCAGCTGGTTTTATGGGTAAGTTTGAAATGCATTTTGACCTTTAATGAAATCATAAAGTCAATATGGAACTGAAGCCCATTTTATCCCAGGTTTTGGATAGCTTGGGTATGTTTATTTTATTTAAATAAAATAATAAAAATCAAGTAGTGAGGTAAAACTTCCAGTTGCTTCCATCTGAGCCGCTAAAATCCGTCACCCACGGGAACACAAAATGACAAGACGGATCACCATACTTCCTACCCGACAGAACGTTGAGGGAGTAAATGTAGTCGAAATTGCTCAATGCTCCCGCGACCCATTGCTTGACAAGCGTGTCTAGGTCGGGGTTGAGATCAGTGGAGGTTGGATGGGCGAGGTGGGGGGAGTGGCTAGGTTTTGACAGGGGCGGAGGGTTAGGAGATGAAGGACAATGAGGTAGCTCGTAAATATTGTCGGTAATTTTTGGTTGGACCTGAAATGTAATAGTTTCGTAGTTGTTAGAATATAGGGACTTATTTTACTTCGAAAAAATCTAATATTGTTCTCTTGAGCCTGAGTGCACCCCATATTTCAATCACATAGCTGAAAAAACTGTGAAAATTATTGATCTCTTCTTCCTTTCTTTTTCGTCTTCTCCTCCAAAGGTTACTCCTTTGTAGCTATTTTATGCCGGAATTTTTTTAGCTAATTTATGCCAGAACCTTTGTAGTAATTTTATACCAGAATTACCGGAATAAAGTCTAGGGCCTGTAAAACCAATTGCCTCTCATCGTGAAACCAACCTGTATCCATAGATTTTCTGTGACATAGATATCGGCAAGGGTGATTTCACCCAAGATCAGACGCCGATCATGTAGGTCTCTCATCACATTGAGCAGTTGATACACTATGAACAGGGACTTGGTATAGTTACTGCTAAGAAGAGCGGGACTATAGTCCACTGCATCTTGAAGTGTGTGCTGAACACAGCCCTCCTGAAAAGAAAAGAATAGGTAGTTTGCCTATTTTATTTCAAGTCGTAGGAAAATGGACTGATGGTTAATATTCCAAACATTTGTAACACAACAAGTTTTAAGTCAGATATTAAATTGGAAAACAACACTTGTGGGAAAAAATAAGAGGCCCCATATTCAAATCAAACACAGGTCAGTATGTGTTTATTAGACTGCTGTGGTAAAGGGATCCAGTTATGTTGGGGCAGAATAAACAAGATATTATATCCTATCCTATTCTATCCAAGATCCTTTGGTTACTTACTTGAACAACTTAACTTTGTACACAAAACTCCCACTCTGAGGCTTATAAGGTGTAGGGGCACTCCCACTAGGTGTAGGGGCAAACATCCCTAAAAGCTAATCTTGAAGTGTGTGCTGAACACAGCCCTCCTGAAAAGAAAAGAATAGGTAGTTTGCCTATTTTATTTCAAGTCGTAGGAAAATGGACTCATGGTTAATATTCTAAACATTTCTAAACAACAAATTTCAAGTCAGATATTAAATTGGAAAAAAAAACACTTGTGGGAAAAAATAAGAGGCCCCATATTCAAATCAAACACAGGTCGGTATGTGTTTATTAGACTGCTGTGATAAAGGGACCCAGTTATGTTGGGGCAGAATAAACAAGATATTATATCCTATCCTATTCTATCCAAGATCCTTGGTTAATTACCTACTTGAACAACTTAACTTTGTACACAAAACTCCCACTCTGAGGCTTAGGTGTAGGGGCAAACATCCCTAAAGGCTGGATTTATACAAATCTACCTACTTGAAACACATAGAAGCATGTCTTGCTTTCTACAATGGCCAGAGCTGGCAGGATGTTCACATGGCATTCGTAAGCATCACTCTTGTCACAGCTGAGATGTGGAGCTCCTAGGACCACCAGTGGACATCCGTAAAGTCTGGAGAGAATATCACTTACACCTGTGTTGTACTCGACGGTAGCCACATTACATGGGATGGAGGGTTGATCTGAGGAGAGATAGTAATAATTCCATATTTTATTATCATTATTTTTTATGACTTACCTATAATAAAAATGACTTGAGACTAGTTTTGGAAAAGAGAATGCTTAATCAGGGTCCTCTTCTATGGAAAAATCCACACTGCTCTTTTTATTTTATGCACAGAAAATATTGGAAAAAAAAAATCTGCATGTTAAGTAAAAACTGGTGAGTGATGAGTATTTGGAATACTTAGGGCCCAGATTATATTTCTTACTTTGTCAACTATTTGGTAATTATACAGAAGTCACATCTGTGGAAAAAAAGCTCCTTTTTGTATTTAACCTAACCCTAGAATAACACTAATCACTGCTCTAATTGTGGAAACTCCTTGCATTTAACCTAACCCTATCTATCTGGTTTCTTGTTCACAGATGTCCACTGTGAATGAAACTACCTGTTAGACTAAGAAACTAGATATTCATAGGTACATGATTATTGGTTTATTTTTGCACTACATAAGTACAGTTTTATACTATTGTTGTAAGAACATGATTTTTATGTGTTCTTATGCAAGTATAGTGTAGTGCTACAGTATTGTTGGGAATTCTAAGGTAGTTCAGCTCTTATGAATCCTGTTCTGCTATTTCACCTCCCTTACATTCTTTAGAATTGTACCAAGAAAAGAAGTGGAAAGAGTTTTATACTATAATAGTTTTTTTAATGCTGAAAATAAGGAAAGCAATAATAAATTTGAAACATGAGTTTTTTTTATCATTATTTTTTCCAGCCTACAAGAAGCTACACAAAATATTCTGCTTGTTTTGTGTGGGGTTAATTGGCTGATAGAAATTTGGATTCCAGTCACTGAATATATCACATCATAGTCTGAATATTCTGTACTTACTGAGGTCTGACAACTTTTACAGCAAAGTATATTTGGTCACTTTACATGCATATAATTTTGTATAAGTATTGTATTTACTTCATTTTCATTTGTTATTTAATTTTATCTTGGTCAATGTTTGGCTAATAGTAATATTGAACTTATTATGGTTGCTTCAGATGCAATTTCCATTCAAAGTTCAGATAAGTGCCCTAAAAATACATTATCTTTCTTTTAAACAAAATTAGTATATCTCTGAGGTGATGGGATTATGATTTCCAGCCTGCAAGAAGCTACATGAAATGTTCTATTTGTTTTGTGTGGTGTGATTTGGCTGATAGTAAATTGGAACTCATTTCCAGTCACTGAATATTTCATATTGTAGCCTGAATATTCAGTACTTAATGAAGTCTAACAATTTTCCAGAAATTTGATACTAGGTCTACATTCTTTATTATTGACTTGATACTAAATTTATGTCTACAGAAGATTACAATAATATTTATTTTTTGAAAAACTAATCCAGCCAATATCGAAGCCAAGTAAAATTCTTGATGTTTTATATTGGTCATGTTTGGCTGATAGTAATATCGAACTTTTTACGGTCGCTTCAGATGTAGATTGATATGCAAGCTGGAGCACTACCCAAAGTTCAGACAGTATTTATTATGAGAGCAATGTCTTAAAAAATACACTTAGTACAAAATTAGTACATCCCTGAAGTGATGTGATTATGATGGAGTTAATTTCAAGCCTACTTTTTTTATTAAACACCCTGTATGTTTGAATATGAAAGCAATGTCCTAAATAAAATGCACTAAGAGAACACATCAAAGGAGATCAAAAGTGTTAACTTTCTTGAGAAAGAAATGAGTATTTCTCTGAGATAACATGGTTCTGAAGAATTTCCAGCCTACAAGAAGCTACATAAAATATGCTGCTTGTTTTGTGTTGTGTGATTTGGCTGATAGTAATTTGGAACTCATTTCCAGTCACTGAATATTTCACGTTGTAGCCTGAATAAGTGAATATTCCGTACTTACTGAGGTCTAACAATTTTGCAGACTTTTCCTACTATTTACATACATGGTATAGTAAATCTCTGAGGTGATGGGATTATGATTTCCAGCCTACAAGAAGCTACATAAAATGTTCTATTTGTTTTATGTGGTGTGATTTGGCTGATAGAATTTTGGAACTCAATTCCAGTCACTGAATATTTCATGCTCGAAGATCAGGACATGGTTGACTCCAGAGGAACGCCAGCCATACACATTAATACCAATGAGGAATAGGAACTCTATGAAGAGAAGGGTGCCACAGAGATATCACGCACGGCTCGGAATTTACCGCAATTGTTCAGATGTTCATTCTCCAAACGGAAAAAGTTCCAGATGAAGCGACATTTATAAAGGAATGTTACCTCATAATTGATGTATTGCTTCCTCCATTCTGGAGTAATGTGAGCACTAAGGTGTTCCGCAAACTTCATGTTGAATCTGAAATATTGAGAGAAAGAAAATGTATCAGAAATGAGATCTTTATAATTGAACAGATTCACTAACTTTTGAGGCTCAGTATAGGTACCTATAGAGGCAAAACGGAGTAATGTGAGCACTAAGGTGTTCCGCAAACTTCATGTTGAATCTGAAATATTGAGAGAAAGAAAATGTATCAGAAATGAGATCTTTTAAATTGAACAGATTCACTAACTTTTGAGGCTCAGTATACCTATAGAGGCAAAACATAAATATGTTACTGCCTAGGTGTTTAGCCCATTTACTCAGGGGTCTGATGGTTCATGTTGTAAATGTTTATCCCCTTCTGATTATGTTCAGAGACTTAGGTATTCCCATTTTCTCAGACAATACCATCAACATGACCCTGAAGGCCTTAGAATATTGCTACCAAAGGAACTGGCACAAACAAGCAGTGAACAGTGTTATAATAGGGTTAGGATAAATGCAAGAAGGAGTTTTCACTATTAGAGCAGTGATTAGTGTTATTATATATAGGGTTAGGTTGAATACAAAAAGGAGCTTTTCTTTTCCACGGACGTGACTAATTACCAAAATGATTGTGTAAAGAAGATTCTCAGCTGAGAATATTGCTACCAAAGGAACTGGCACAAACAAGCAGTGAACAGTGTTATTATAGGGTTAGGTTAAATGCAAGAAGGAGTTTTCACTACTAGAGCAGTGATTAGTGTTATTATATATAGGGTTAGCGAAGAGAAGGGGACCACGGAACAGGCGTACGCCTATCCGCCAATCATCACGTGTTTGACGGAATATACCTGTCAGGAAAACATAGATAATTCATATTACATACCTATAAGTGATTACATATCACATACAGTGCAATAGTCCTAAACAAAAGTGGACGCGACACACAAGGGCTCAAGAAGAGACCGCCTTAACATAACATATAGGTGATTTGGATAAATCTTCTGGAATCGCTACACTTCAGTGCACTGCCTAAAAAAAATATATATTGCTGATAGTAACATTGAACTTTTTACGGTCGCTTCAGATGTAGATTTGATATGCAAGCTGGAGCACTACCCAAAGTTCAGACAGTATTCATTATGAGAGCAATGTCTTGAAAAATACACTTGGTACAAAATTAGTACATCCCTGAAGTAATGTGATTATGATGGAGTTAATTTTCAGCCTACAAGAAGCTACATAATATGTCTTATTTGTTTTGTGTGATTTGACTGAAAGTAATTTGCTGTCACATTGATCTGGATGAACTATAGTCTACTCCCTGTTTATAGTCCCCTAGCTAGACGCTGATCTACTCTCTGTTTATAGTCCCTCAGCCAGACTCATCATATCAAGATAGTACAGGGAAATTAATACCGAGGTGTAGAAATCAAAAGCGTTCTGGGAAGTCCATTCATTAGAAGTGACGCGACGCTCGGCAAAGTTGATAGATTTGAGAACATTAAAAATAAAATAATAATTCGCCTCAACAAAATGAAATGCTTGACCTAAACTGAGAGCCTGTTTACACTTGTCGTGAGTTCATCCGATTTTTTTCCGAATGTTCTGTAGGCAATGTAATTTCAATGAGAGTGTTCACACTACACACGACACGATTTTTTTTTCCCAATGACAAATGTGAACGAGCTTTAACTACCTAGTTTAAACTGAGACTGTGGTCCTACCCATAAATAAAATTAATTAAAGCACACTTACCTGATATCATCACAGTCACCAGCAGGACAAAGAACGCTCCGGAAAACACGACGCGACGCTCGGCAAAGTTGATAGATTTGAGAACATTAAAAATAAAATAATAATTCGCCTCAACAAAATGAAATGCTTGACCTAAATTGAGAGCCTGTATACACCTGTCGTGAATTCATCCGATTTTTTTCCGAATGTTCTGTAGGCAATGTAATTTTAATGAGAGTGTTCGCACTACACACGACACGATTTTTTTCCCCAATGACAAATGTGAACGAGCTTTAACTACTTTAAACTGAGACTGTGGTCCTACCCATATGAATTTAACAAAAATCAAAAAGTTAGCCGGAAGATGTGTTATTCAATGGATTTTTGAGTCCCTTATTAATCTATTTTACCTCTGGATTATCCTGGAAGAAGTGTTATCTGGGAAGAACAATGTCCTCTATTCTTGGTTCTATTATCCGCAGAAACGTAAGTAAAATTTTGGCTACACATTGCTTTGCTAGAGATTCTGCAGTTCAGCCAGCGGAAAACACGCCTACTTTGAACGTGGTCCAGGGACTTTGATGTTCACCCAGAGGGGGTACCCTTAGTCTTTTCATAGCTCTCTGCCTATCACCTCCTTCCAGACCTGTGGGGGAGGGAAAAGGTTTAAGGTCAATTGGACAACACTGAGCAAAAAGGAACCAATTTACAGAAACCAACTTTCAAAAACCCATAGAACATAATACAGAAAGAGTCTTCAGTGACCTTCATCTATTACCAAAAACGAACCACTGAACAAGAGGATTGGCCCCGGGCGGGAAATGAATCCACGACCTAGCGCTTACAAGAAGAGTGTACTACCTTCTAAGCTGGCTATATTGATTTGCGGTAATGGCCATATTTTTTTTTTTTTCTTTAAGGCGCTTTAATACTACAGACAGGCGCTTTAATACTACAGACAGTAGGTCGTTCGCGCCATATTATCATACCTTGGGTGACTGTAGCCTCAGTGTCCCGAATCAATTTATCTATGTCCTTGTTTGTGGCAAAGTGAGCTACGTCTACATGTTCTGATCGCCACTTAGCTCCAATGTCCACATTGAGCATCTGGGAACAGGTATCAATCATTAGAAAAGAAGAAGAATCGACATAAAGCGAAGAATATATTATTTCCATTTGCACTTCACACTGCTAGGATTCGAACTAGAGTTTGGAAACGCAGCCCCTCTTGGTAAACTCTCCCACAAAATTATTAAAGTGTGTCGAAATATAGTCGACCAGCCGTCGATTCACATCGATCGACGGCCGTCGACTATGTGTGGATACATCTTTAGAGATCCCTCTCTCAATACTTTCCTTTGATACCTATCCTTTTCATTTTATTCTATGTCTGCTGAGTGTCTTATACTTGCTTTTCTTTATTGCTTATGCATACGGTAGGTAAGTATACGTATACTTACCTACCGTATGTTGTTAACATTTAGAAGCCCTATTTGTGCAGAGCCAATTGTGTTTCCTAGCCTGGATGGACACTGGACAGCCCAATCAGGATAGACACGACGTGACGCCTAGATTTTTTTTTTTTTTTTTTTTTTTTTTTTTTTTACGTTTAATCTGTTATCTTCTTCTCTCCTACCTTATCATGTTTCTTAAGTATTTTTCGGAACCCGGTTGAGTTGAGAGTCTGATAGTTCTGAAGGAGTATCAAGCTCAGATAAAACTCGCTGAACGCGAGCTTCAGCTCTTGTATCTTCCGAGCCGGGCAGTCTTTCTTGCGTAGGATTTTCGTTTCGGCCCGATAACGCAGTCCTTTCTTCTTGTACTTGTTCTGAAGTTCTTCCTCTTCAGCTTCGGAAAGTTCGCTGCGAAGGTTCGCGTATTTTCGCGTAGCTTCAGCAAGTTTTTCTGTGGGGAGAATAGACAGTTGTTAACATATGGGGTAAGCGCGATGGTAATGTGCTTACTTGTCGTACCAATCATTGGATCAATGCCCAGAGTTTGCAAAAATATGTATTAGTATTTTGATGGTAGAACCTGAGGAAAGAGTATTGTGTAGTGTCTCTTCTCTCCCATCATCACTACAGGATGCACTATTCTCAGGTCAGGAACCACTATGGTAAACCTAATGTACCTAAAAAATAATAATAATAAAAAACTGAACTCATGAACAACAAACCTCTTTCTTCTGTTATCATTACCTATCCTAAGAATTCTTTCAATTTCAATAGGTACCATACCCTTCTCTCCCATCATCACTACAGGATGCACTATTCTCAGGTCAGGAACCACTATGGTAAACCTAATGTACCTAAAAAATAATAATAATGAAAAACTGAACTCATGAACAACAAACCTCTTTTTCTTCTGTTATCATTACCTATCCTAAGAATTCTTTCAATTTCAATAGGTACCATAATACCTATCTAATATCTCCCAGGTAGGTACACACCATTTGGTGTCTTTTACTGTCTTCTTCTGCTTACTACCTATAAGTATTCTGGAATTATTCCCTCTTCAAAAATCCTTGATTTTTACCTGAATAAAATGTGTTAATTTTGGCCAGTTCTTTTTCACAGTAGGTGATGAATTCCTCATCAAACCGTGCAAAGTGCCTTGTAACCAGAGATGGCTCAACAGTTTCAATGGAAGGTGCTTCCTCCACTGCATTGTAGATCATGCTTTTCATTTCCTGAGTGGACAGAAGATCAATAAAAAATGTTAGTGTTCTATATGTAGATACATTTCCTCCTTGCTAAGGCAATTGACAAGCTGCTGTAATTTCCTTTGAAATGTCAGTTTAAGTCTGCCTCAATAGAATAAATTAGGCATTTATAACTGGAAGGTGCTTCCTCCACTGCATTGTAGATCATGCTTTTCATTTCCTGAGTGGACAGAAGATCAATAAAAAATGTTAGTGTTCTATACATAGATATATTTCCTCCTTGCTAAGGCAATTGACAAGCTGCTGCAATTCCCTTTGAAATGTCAGTTTAAGTCTGCCTCAATAGAATAAATTAGGCATTTATAAAGCTCAACAGTTTCAATGGAAGGTGCTTCCTCCACTGCATTGTAGATCATGCTTTTCATTTCCTGAGTGGACAGAAGATCAATAAAAAAATGTTAGTGTTCTATACATAGATACATTTCCTCCTTGCTAAGGCAATTGACAAGCTGCTGTAATTCCCTTTGAAATGTCAGTTTAAGTCTGCCTCAATAGAATAAATTAGGCATTTATAATAGAATAGGTATAGTGATAATAATTCGAACTTGAGTTTATGAATCACCATTCCAAGAAGGTAGCATCATGGAAGGAAGGTGTTTACCTATGTACTTTGGGATATCTCGCTAGGATTGCCCTTACTCGCGCCATCTCTCCCTCTATTATTTAATCAGGTTCATCCGTGGATTCATCAATAGTCTCCCTCTTCAGTGCCGAGTGTTGACGTAGCGATTGCTTCTGTCGATGTCTATTGATGACTCCATTATGATCATCCATCATGCGAAGTATGAGCGTCTGATCTGAAGAGTCTATAGGTGCCACAGAGATATCACGCACGGCTCGGAATTTACCGCAATTGTTCAGATGTTCATTCTCCAAACGGAAAAAGTTCCAGATGAAGCGACGAAACACTTCAAGCGGTGAGAGCACAGATACCATCAGGTCTCCATGAATATAACCCATCTCCGTGAGAGATAACGACAGCGCCCAGCCAAACCTGAGAATGAAATCCTCTATGATAGCAACATAGTAGTAGGTGGTGGAAGAATACACAATCTCATCCCGTAGCAACGTGTACTCACCCGTGTTGTCGTCAAACAAACCCCAGTCCATACGAATATCCCACATGTAGGAATAACAAGAGCTAATAATAGAGCTGAGGATCCACAGGTAGAAGAACATGTTGGACGGGTGACCACGCTTCGTGAGTTCTATGTTGAGAAACGAGAAGATGACAACGAAGAATGTCGTGGCATACTTGCCAGCGTTAGCAAGATGTTTTTTTGTTTTTTTTTTTTTTTTTTTTTTTTTTTTTTTTTTTTTTTTTTTTTAAGAGGTTTGACAGAGGGAACTTTAACTGCTATGGTCTTATCGTCCCGAAATCGAGGAGAGAAGGAAGACAGGATAGGAGAAAGCCAGCCGTTCCGAGAACGAACATTATCCCATCAGGATAAAATCCGCCCCGGGCGGGAATCGAACCCGCGGCCTAGCGCTTACAAGGCAGACGCACTACCAACTAAGCTAACTAGGCTGGCACACAGGCAGCAGGCAGATCAAAAATTTGATTTGAAATTTGAATTTTTTGAAAGATAAGATGCACTGTTGCCATTGCCAGATAAATGATGGAGTTGTTATCACGCCGCGTCCAGACTTCGCTTTTACATGTGTACCAACCCTCTACACCGGTTTGGCTATAGCGTCCTTTTCCCAAAAGTTGAAAAAATTAATTTAAATAAAAAATAATCAAAGGAATTGCTCATATCCTTCAAGAAAAGATTCCAAGTAAATTATTCCTTTTTATATTAAAGTAGGTTTCTATCTATTGTATCCAAAATTGATTTAAAATAATTCTGTTTAAGGAGTAGGAATTTTATTTTCATGTCAGTAACTTTTTGATCTATCTGTTGTCTCATTTGATAAAATTTGAACATGGAGTCCGACAGCGGGAAATATTTGAAAATCTTGAATTTAAAAATCAAAAAGTTAGCCGGAAGATGTGTTATTCAATGGATTTTTGAGTCCCTTATTAATCTATTTTACCTCTGGATTATCCTGGAAGAAGTGTTATCTGGGAAGAACAATGTCCTCTATTCTTGGTTCTATTATCCGCAGAAACGTAAGTAAAATTTTGGCTACACATTGCTTTGCTAGAGATTCTGCAGTTCAGCCAGCTTAAAGGCAGGCCAGTACTTACCTGTACCCTATAACACCAAAGTATGGAAAAGTATTTACAATTCTATATTTTGATCTAATTCGTCCAAATTCAATCTCAAGTGCCTACCTTGCAAGCTCTAGGTCGCATGTTTGATTCCTACTCTAGTTGGGGGACAGGGAGGATACCAGCCTGAAATTTCCCTTGCTAACGAAATAGCAAAGGGCGAGTGCACAGGGCATTCACTCTTGAAATTTTTGTAGCAAACCAAAACCAAATTTTGTGAGCCCGAAGCAAACCTGCCCTACTATTGCTGATTGAGAGGCTGACAAAAAACGCTGACCCCATCTCAACACGGGATGGAGTGAAGAAGATACTATAAATCATGAAACAAAATCATTAATCCGAGTTTTCTCTTTGGTTTCAGATTGAACAACGTGTTCATCATTGGTAAAGGTACCAAGGCCTACATCTCCCTGCCCAAGGGTAAGGGTATCAAGCTGACCATCTCCGAAGAAAGAGACAAGCGTCTGGCAGCCAAGGCTGCGTCCAGTTAAACATCTCTTCTTGTTACTTTTTATATTCAACCTCTGTATCTATGCTAACAGTGGGGACACCGTCTATTTGTTAATAAAAATCCATGAGAAGTGTAAACCTAAAGTGATTTGTGTTGTTTTTTCAAAATTTTTGGAGGATATTTCACTGGGAACCTGCCTTGTTGGTGTGGTAGTCAAGAATAGTCAAGATACTTGCCTTCTGAACAAGTACCCTGGAATCACTCTCTCAACTAGAAAAGTGTAAACCTAAAGTGATTTGTGTTGTTTTTTCAAAATTTTTGGAGGATATTTCACTGGGAACCTGCCTTGTTGGTGTGGTAGTCAAGATACTTGCCTTCTTAACAAGTACCCTGGAATCGCTCTCTCAACTAGAAAAGAAAAAAATCCTTTTCTTGTAGGGATTCGAACCCAACATATCCAGGTTGAAAGTCGATACTCTCCTACTCGGCCGTATTTAGGAGGAAGGTCAGGATCAAATCAGCTTTAAAAGAATCATTTTGGGAGTAATTAATAAATTGAACTTTTACCCTTTTGAATTCTGTTCATTTATTTACATTTTAAAAACAAAACAAAAATTACCACGCTAAAAAGGAACAAACAAATTCGGAAAACAAAAAAGTAGATAATATTGTTCAACATCATACAAAAAAAAGTTGAAAAAAATCTATGACTAGAAAATATTCGACTAGATATAAATCCTACTGTTGTGGAAATACTAAACGTAGATACTTGGGGTCGAAAAAAAATTGAAAATATTGCACCAATAAATTCACAAAAAAATAATAATAATCAAACGAGGTTAAAATTAGTAAACAGACGATCAAGAAACGTAAAATTGACACAGAGATCTAGAAGACAGTTTTAAATTTAATCAAAAACAGATCAACTAAGGTACCAATTGGATTAAAACCACATACCGTTTTTCCCTGAGGTTAATACGACCTTATAATGTGGAAAGGAAACACACCAAAAAAAATGGAGTTCTGAGTTCCAAAGAAAAGAGTTCTCACTTACAAAGAAAAGGAAAGTAAAAAGGAGTTCTCACTTTGAAGTAAAGAAGGAACTATCAGACCGAAAATTTCAACTTGAAACGTTTTTTTTTTTTTTTTTTTTTTTTTTTTTTTTTTTTTTTTTTTTTTTTTTTTTAACGTTAGGTACAGTACTTAACCACTTACCTCTTAATGTTACCAGTAAATTACCTAACCTGAAAAACCTTTTTGCTATTCTCCTACAGGGCAACCCACTCCTATTGGCCCAAAAGCATAGGAGAATTCTACTGTGTGGACACCTCAGATCATATGCTAGATCTCAGCTCTCTACTCTTACAGGGTGGACGACAAAACAAGCAACCCTGTATCTCACATGTGGTGTATAGACAGTTCCTACCCTCCTCTACTACTGTAAGTTAGGAACCTAATAATAATAATTTGAGGTCATTTTTTCAAGAACCTTTTTTGTCCCCTCACCTTGTCCAGTAAACATACAAGTATCATCAATCATCAGAGAGAAACAATCAATAATTTATTGATGAGCTGCCCAGCGTCTGGGTTGCCATATGACACAGGATACTACTCAAAAAGACATGTTACAATAAAAAAGATAACATTCGCTTTGATATACCTAATCAAAGTTAAATTCCTTTTTTTTTTTTACCTAATGAAAGTTGCCTTACGAAAATAAATTGGCAACTTGGTTTGAGTCATGTTTTCATTCCATTTTCAGAACCAATACAGTTTGGTCATATGTGCGTACTCTCTCTTGGAATTGCCTTCTCAGAAGCACAGGATACAAACTATTGCCAAACTTTGGGAGAAGACTGAAGACTTTCTCGTCATTGTAGATCTAGGATCTGCCTCCGGTAATCAGGTAATTGTTAATGTCTCCAGCACTATTACTCCTCTGTAAGAAGCTCAGGACTACTTACATACTTCTTTTGTGTTGGGCAATCCTTTCAACTACTTGGCCTTTTTACTTATGCCACCTTGAGATTTTTCTGAACCCTTTGGCCTTTGTGTCATGCCACAGTTTTTCCTATTCTATTTGCTGTGACATCCACAAAAAAATGTGAAGACTCAGCTTCACTACAAGTAATTCATTGATTATTTCGATTGATTTTCTTGCAGGTAGTGCTAGAGGCGAGGGATTACATTCTCAGTACTAATAACAAGCGTCCAGGTTCAGCACATGTATTTGCACCATGCCCTCACGACCTGGCATGTCCCAAACAACAGCTGGCCAACCATTGTACATTCTCCGTCAAATATGAAAACATGAGATTCAAACGAGGGGAACGAATCATTTTACCAGAAAACTTCTCCTATGTTATTCTGAGGCGAGGTAAGAGAACTTTTTCTCCAAAAGTCTGGCTGGGGGCTTTAAACAGGGAGCAGACCAGTGATTTGCTGTAGGACTCTAAATAGGGATCAGAACAGCCAAACCCTAACCAGCCTGGCTACCTGGAGATTACAAGGGGTTTCATGATGGTTTTCACTGAGGTTTGGGTGTGGACAAAATAAATGAAGAAAAAATGGTCATATTTAAACTAAAAATTCACTTCGTTTGATTGCAGGTGAAAGGCGAGACCCCTTGACATCCTGGCCTCGTGTTGTTCGACCTGTATTACAGAAATCCAAACATTCAGTGTGTAAACTATGCACCAATGAGGGGAGCCTAGCCCAGCTTGTTTTCACCAATAGAAAACATGGCGTGTAAGTATAAAACAAAACATGGCATGTAAGTATAAAACAAGATAGCTATACAATAAAGAAATTTTAACGTTGTTGATCTCTTTATGGTCAAGTACTTTCCACAGATGTTGTTCCCTCACTAAATACATTTTCTCAAGATCTATTTGGATTAAACCACCAAACTCCAGATCCGAAAAAGATGGAAGATTTAGAAGAATTAAGATGGTTCAGAAGTTCGAGCGTTCGATTCTCTGTTCTATCAATTTATTTATTGGAAATTGAACTATAATTTTTCGTTTGAAGTAAATTCCCTCTTTTTATACTTTTTTCATAGTAGACATTTTTTGTAATCTAGTTGTTACCAATTTTGATCTCCAATGATACCAATTGCTGTGATTTATATTGTTTTTTAAAATATATTTATATGTACCTACAATTAGTTTATTACCTATCCATCAGTTCAGTGTTTTATTATTCCAAATATTATACTGTTGAGATGTTATTCTATTTGAAAGGGACTTTAACTCGTCTAGCGTGTAAAATGTGCGCGTGAATAAAAATTAAGAAAATGACGAATATATTTTTATCAATATTATATTATTTTTTTCTTTATTACTTTTTTTACAGTACGTTCAAAATCTAAAGCGACATATTTATAGTATATTCAAATACAAGAGGTTTTTTTTTTTTTTTTTTTTTGTAGGTAAAAGCAAATATTTATTATATTTTCAAAAAAAAGGGGTTTTTTTTTTTTTTTTTTTTTTTTTTAGGTAAACTAAAAGTAATAAAAAATACGGTTTCCTTTTAAATATATTAACACAGGGTGGACAAAAAAAAGAGAATAAATGAAATAAATAAAATCTATACATCAATAATAAATAAAGAAAAAAGAAGTAGGCTTAATATTTGACGTTCAATAACTGGGGTTTTGTAAATATGTGTGCTGAGTAATTCCAAGGACAAATTTATGAACTCAAGTTCATCATAATCATAGATTTACATATCAGTAAATTTCCAAAACCATCAAGGAAAATATTTTCAAATACTCCTTTGAAAAAACCATTTGATCCCTTAACATTGTAGACCAACTAAAGGTATGAATCTTGCACAACAAAATAAAAAACACCTGTTTAATTTTACAATAATGAAAAAATTCTAATAAATAATACGACACTACAACACACAGACCATTGGGCTGAAAGTAACCTTCACTCTAAGGACCCAATCTCCAAATTTCGATTGGTCCAAAAATACAAAACAGCTTTTAACTACGTGAATTTTCACATATTTGCTACTAAAAATAAACAAAGGTTGACCACTCAAGTGATACAAAATAATTCTATTTTCAGGTAATTAAATAAAGTTAAAATTACCCACTCGATTTTCCTATTTACAAGATTTGTCAATCAACAAATAATAAGGGAAAGGCCTCTTGCTTAACCAAAGTTACTTGTAAACTTTTTAAAAATACAGATTTTTTATAGTTGTTATGTACAAAATACAAGACTACAAACAACCTAAGTAAAACAAATAAAATTTATCTTTTTCACCTGTACATATAATTTGTATTTTCTTCTTTATAATTACTTAAATAAAACACGAATAGTTTTATTCACCACAAAAAATAACATTTACATTATTTTTACACTTATTTACCTCCTTCTCTTGGTTAAAAACTTCAATTGTATAAATAAATTTTTTGTACAATTTTATGTATAAACTATACATATCAAATAATAATAAGATTGAGAAGGACAGTTTTTGATAAATTCCTAAAGGATTTGTAAATCTCCCTCTTTATTAAATTCACAAAGAAAAAATAAGTCTAAGTATTTGAAATTTCCAAAATCCACAATTCCACACACGGGATATTGACTTTTGAAAAATGACTACTCAAGTTTATCCCCTAACAGTACATGCCATTTCTTTCTCATAAGACTAATATGTATTCAAGATTTTATCTCAAGTTTTATGCTGCCATCTCTACTGAAGCGTTTCAGTATTTGACATCTATTCAATAATTTAATAAATTAATACGAAACAGAGTTAAATCGTCAAGTGTAAAATCTCGGGGCTTTACAATTAAACTATTATTCTACTGACTGGGGGGGACAAGGTAGCATTGCACTTGGGATACCCTGTATTGTTTTCACTCATAGTCTGGATCGCTATTCTCATCACTATCATCATCCTCGTCAGAACTATTGTGTCGATGTTTCTTTCTCTTCTTCGGATGTTTCTTGTGTTTCTCAGATTTTCTTGACTTGTGAGATTTGTGATGATGATGTTTAAAGTCTGCGGTGGGAGGTGTGGGTGCTATAATAGTCAGTTTGGGTACTTTGAGTGGTGTCACAACCTGAGGGGTTGTGGCTTGCTGTGAGGGGTATGGATGATGAGAGGGGGGAGGTGGTGGAGGCATGCTATGTACTTGATGCTGAGGGACAGTATTTACACTACTAGAGTTATGTACAGAAGTTACATGAGGTAATGATGCACCTGGTACATTTGGTGCTCCTGCAGGCTTGACATCTTCATCATCTGAGGCATGCTATGTACTTGATGCTGAGGGACAGTATTTACACTACTAGAGTTATGTACAGAAGTTACATGAGGTAATGATGCACCTGGTGCATTTGGTGCTCCTGCAGGCTTGACATCTTCATCATCTACCTCATCAGGATCCAGAGATATGATGAGGTGTTTGAATTCCAGGTATTCTGAGATCAACGCTTTCCTTTCCTCTTCGTTCAATATAGAATTGGACTTGAGTTCTTGCAGTTTCTTTAACGTGGCTTGCGGATTGAACTTGGAATTGCTCTTCCGAGTGACCGCTTTCTCATAAAGTTTGGAATTTTCTGAAGGAGAATATTGCGATATTTTGGCATCATTGAACCCGTACATAGCTTTCAAATGATTCTTGAGGACAAGTAGAAGAATACAACCCTGTGAAGCAGTCATGCAATCTACCAGAGGTTGCGCATCCTCAGGCATGCGTGCTAGCAATGTTTCTTGATCCTCATCTTCATCTTCATCAATGACAGGTCTAGCAAGTCCTGTCATAGGATCTATGTGTACTTCAGGGTGTGGTCCATACAGTGGTAACAAGGCTTCTTTGAAACTCTGAATCAGATTGGTACCGTTTACAGAGAGAATAATATCGATGTTGTGAATAATAAAGAGTGGCTCATCTTGTACCTGGTAAGGGAAGTATGCCATATTGTCAGTCAAAGTCCATACAGTGGTAACAAGGCTTCTTTGAAACTCTGAATCAGATTGGTACCGTTTACAGAGAGAATAATATCGATGTTGTGAATAATGAAGAGTGGCTCATCTTGTACCTGGTAAGGGAAGTATGCCATATTGTCAGTCAAGCAAGTTATGCTACAATTCCTCATGACATTTCTGCAGAAGAGTATAGAACATTATTGTAAAAAGTTTGATGGGGTCTGTGGGTCATTCTGATCTGATCATGCATAAATGATGAGAGGGGAGTTTTAAGTGGGACTTCTATTACTTTTTTCACTAAACAGGTACATACTTCATGAAAAATACATGAAAGGCACCCAACTACCTACCACCTACCTAGCAAAAAATTAAATTTTCCCCGTTTGTTTTTTGTTTTAGATACGAGCACAGGTGTGCCAAAGGAAGCAAATGGGGTGATTTGCTGCCAATATCTATTCACAAGGAAACTGTTGAAATTGATGACAATGATGAGGACTATATGGACACTAGTGAAGATCAAACACAAGACGAAATAAATAATGTCCACAAAAGTAGCCACTAGTGTCACCTGAATTTTTTTTTTTTTAGACCCTAAATCATTTTTTTTTTTTTTTTTTTTTTTATGTGAAAGACCATTTCAATTATTTCAAGAGTAGAGAACACCGTAGGCACTAAACCGCGATTGTCCAGATGGTCACTTGGTCACCTCTCCTTGTACCAACCACGCACAACATTGCTTAACTTCAGTGGTCCACCTGGAACTGGTTCTTTCAACAGCATATCGCCGCTGGGAAACATGTTTGAATTGTGCGCGCGTACGTTGTTATTCCAAACCTGTCTTCGTGTTACTTAGGCCAGCCACTCACCATCCGGTAGATCTGACAGGTACACTTGATCAAGTCCGCCTGTCAGGTCTAACTGATAACTGATGAGCACACACACTATCAGGTAAACCTGACAAGCGAACCTTTTTTTGTGAGGATATGAAAATGCTGTATCGGTACTGCATATAAAAATGCTGTGACAGGCGAACCTGATCAGGTATACCAGGTCTATCTGATAGTGAGTGGCTGGCCTTACGAGTTTGACTCTAATGAGAATTGAGAACGAAGGAAAACTGTTAAACAATCTGAAATGAAATATCTTAGGTCGCTTCCAACACCACACAACTAACAGAGCGTACAAACGTAAACAACGAAAATGATGCCGAACAAGACCAACTGCAGCATGACGTACACATTGGAATGGAACGTCACGATCATCTGATCCATGACTTCACAGACATGACAGTCAGGTCAAGGTCACACGGTTGGCGTCACGGCCGGCAGGGGGGCTGAGCAAGTGTTGGCCTGGCTAGGGGTGTTTGGAGGAACGTTGAGCAACATATAGGTGACAATGGCCGTGAGAAGGATCATGATGGAGATGGTTAGGAGGAGGAGGTATTGGTTGTGACGCATCTGTTTCTTCAGCGCCTTGTTGCCTTCGTTCAGTGTTTGAACCTGGACATACAAATAAACCGTCACAGATAATTGGAATTTTAATCGTTTTATAGCGACGCGCGACGGGCACAATCCGAGTAAAGTTTAAACTTGCTTCAAGTTTAATTATCGGCCTAAGCTAAGCTTAACCCAAGAGTTAAACTTGAACCGAGTTTACATTCTGTGGCCCTGGCCATTAAAGCATCAAGGTTTTCTTCTTTTGTGTACTGACGTTTCTTCCTAGCACTACCACTGTAGCTTTTCTCTTGCTTGCTTACTCTGTACACGGGATCAAAGGCTGGAAATATTAGTTAAATACTTTATTTTAAAGAGAAATTTTAAATAATAAACATATAAGAATAACCTACAAAAAGGTATTTTTATTTTTTTTAGTAGAAGACAGTTTACTGAAAAGTGGCTACCCTACTTCCCAGAAAACACGGTAAATTTAATACCAACCTAACATTTTGTTACTAGGTTTTTATTTACAATCAAGCGTACAGTACAGGGTGACTCAAAAGTAGGCATCGTGGTCATTCATATCGTACCCTTCTTTGTAGAATCGTATTATTATTATTATTATTTTTTAATAATTTTATTATGATTATTTTATTCATACCTACTTTCAGGCTGTGGTTATAACCATATGTACCGGGTTGAGATGAGCTCGGACTAGGTGAAACAGGATATTGCAGGTTGTCAAACCCGCGGCCCGCGAAAGCCCGCGAACTCTAGGACTGAAAATTACATCTATGTTTGGTAGTTCATACAATATGTGCGAAAGTGCTTTTTCGACTATGAACGACTTTTGCGGCCCGCCAACTCTCTACCTTGGTCTCTTGTGGCCCTCGGGTGCACAAAGGTTGGACAGCCCTGGGATATTTATTATTATTACCAACCTTGCCTTCCCCAACCCGGTTACCCGGTACATAAGCACAACCTCATGATACAGAATAGGTATTTAAATTTGAATTTATGTATTTGGGATGAAATCGGCTTAATCGGCCCAGGGCGGGACTCGAACCCGTGACCTAGCGCTTACAAGCCAGACGCTCTACCCACCATCCCACCAAGCTAAGCTGGCTGGCTGAGTGGGGACAAAAACGCGACAAGAATGAAGGTACACAAAATCAATTAAAACATAGGAATAGAGAAAAAGGCTGGATACACGGTATTATGCAGCTGAAACTTGGCAAATATGACTACCCTGTCTATAACATCTTCAATGTAAACCCGCTTCGACATCTTAGGAGACGTTAGAATATACAAAACAGTAAGTGATGCATCGACCGCTCGCATAACACGCTCCATAGCGAGTTCCATCCAAAGTTTCTGCTGATCTTCATCATCATCAGGGTCAGCTAGAGGTGTTACCTTTGCTCCGTCCCTGATATTCTTTTCCAATATACTAAGTAACCGAATGATTCTGTCAGCAGGTACAGAAGAGGTTGCACCAAGGTTCTTCAACTTGGCTGCTTCACTTGTCAAGTCTTGCAATTGATACTTGGGAATGAGAACTTCAGGTGGGACATCCTCATCCATGTCATCTCCTGCATCAATTGTCAAGTTCACATCCTCCATACTGTCAAATATTTTTTCTGCTGTTCTGTTGAACCTGTGATATGTATTGGTTTCCATGAGCTCTTCTACTGATAACATCTCTAATACTGGAACTAGTTTTCTCTCTACTTTCTGTAGTTTTGGTTTAGGCGGGATGAATGGTTCTTCTTTCATCTCTTCCTCTTCCTCTCGTTTCCTTTTCTTAATCCGATCTGCCATTGATGTATTTTCGTCATTGTTAGCATCATTATCATCATTTTTAGTGCCTCTCGTCTCTCTTCGTCTTTCACGGTCTCTGTTTTTGAAAAAAGATCTTTTCTTAGACTTATCATCATCTTCACTCTCAGAGTCAGACTTAATTTTATGGTTGTGGTTGGATTTGTTCGCCGCTTCTTTCAAGTCTTTCTGGACTTGTTCTTGATCTTTGGCTGTCATTCTATCAAGTACAATTACAGGTTCTTTCATTAGCATGAGATTTTCATGATTTGCTTTCGGTGTATCGGGAGGTTTGGTGCTATTCGATTCAGGACGAGCGTTATACATGGGAGTTTGTCTAGGGGGTTCGGCGGTATTTACAAGAGATGTCATTGGAGAAGATGATGGTTCAAATTTGTTCACTTGTTCGTGATTAGGGATAGACGGGTGTAAAGGTTTAGAAGGCAAAGAATTAAAATTATTGGGGATTAAGTTATGGCCTAACTGTGGGTGTAACTGAGGAGGCATTACTGTACTGGAAGAAGAAGAGGAGGAGGGAGAACTCATGAGATTACCATTGTGCATATCTTTCTCTGAGGTAATGACAGAACTGCGTGTTAGCACAGGAGGACCAGGGTAAGGGGATTGATTGTTGGAAGATACCGGGTGGTGTTGCTGCTGCTTCTGTACAAAGTTTTGCTGGAACTGTTGCTGTTGTTGTTCCTCGAGCAGAGGTTTCTGTACAAAGGGAGAGTTTTGTTGAGGAAGGGACGGCTGCAATCCTGGGTGTAGTTGGTATGACTGTTGTTGCACTACTGCAGGGGACTGGGGAATCTGGTTTTGGACCTGAAAACAAAGGAAATTGTCACTTAATAGAGAAAACTGTCATTTAATTATTACTGATTATTTTGCAGTCAACTGGGTTTTTCTTTTTTTATGGTCTATCTCTTGTTGTGTGGGTCTTTGATACTATACAACCTAAAACAAATTACAAAAAAAAGGAGGTCTGTGTTATATACCTGTGCTAAAGATTTCTGTGGAGTTTGATGCAAGGCTTGTGATTGTTGTTGATGTAGCTGCTGTTGCTGTTGTTTGAGTTGTTGCTGTTGATTCCATGCCACTTGTTGCTGTGATGTACTGTTACCAGCAACTGGTGGTATAGCATTGGGAACACTGCTACTCTTACTAGAACCACCAAACACGTTGGGGTTTCGGCTCAGGATTGCTTTTAGTAGTTCAGGTACATTTTGTTGTTGGTCAACTGGATGTTCAGATGCTGCATAGTGATCTAAAAACAAAAGAATTAAAGAGATTAGGTAGATATTCAAGTAAAATGCAATCTGTGAGGAGTATGAAGGATGCATAGTGATCTAAAAACAAAAGAATTAAAGAGATTAGGTAGATATTCAAGTAAAATGCAATCTGTGAGGAGTATGAAGGAAAAAAACTACCTCCTGGATGATTTTTTGAAACTTATGCCCATAAGTAGCACAAAAATTTATTCATACAAAAATATGTACCTACATTTAAAATGTGCCTTGGTAGTGTAGTGGCTTTTCCTGGCTGTGCATTTGAAATTGCTCCAACATAATGGCATAGAAAATGTATCTTACCTTTGAGTTCTATGTGATCAGCTGATGTTTTTGATAAGGATTGTGCTAGGAGGGGAGCCAAGTGCTCGTCTCTCCCACTTAGCAGAATATTTGCCTCCTCTGCTACTCTGGGATGGAACAGAAGTGACTTGTTGCTCAGTGTCTGTTGGAGAGGAGACGGCAAAGGCATTTCTGGTAGTAGATCGGTCAGGCTTGAAATGCCTGCCAATGTTGTGATTGGCACACTTGGTATTTCTCCGTTCATCTTGCTAGGATCTTTGTCACTTGGTCTGTCCTGTGTGCTCACCAATGATCTTTCAATCTCATACTAATCAAGTGATGCTATGATTGGCACACTTGGTATTTCTCCGTTCATCTTGCTAGGATCTTTGTCACTTGGTCTGTCCTGTGTGCTCACCAATGATCTTTCAATTTCATACTAATCAAGTGATGCTGGGAGGTGGTTCCAATCAAGTTATGCTACAATTCCTCATGACATTTCTGCAGAAGAGTATAGAACATTATTGTAAAAAGTTTGATGGGGTCTGTGGGTCATTCTCGTCTGATCATGCATAAATGATGAGAGGGGAGTTTTAAGTGGGACTTCTTTTACTTTTTTCACTAAACAGGTACATACTTCATGAAAAATACATGAAAGGCACCCAACTACCTACCACCTACCTAGCAAAAAATTAAATTTTCCCCGTTTGTTTTTTGTTTTAGATACGAGCACAGGTGTGCCAAAGGAAGCAAATGGGGTGATTTGCTGCCAATATCTATTCACAAGGAAACTGTTGAAATTGATGACAATGATGAGGACTATATGGACACTAGTGAAGATCAAACACAAGACGAAATAAATAATGTCCACAAAAGTAGCCACTAGTGTCACCTGAATTTTTTTTTTTTTATGAGTTATGTGTATGGTGTGCTCACTTAGAGACCAAAATAAATTCCTGATGTCCATCAATATTATTTTTAAAAAAATCTCACTTGGTCTTATTTTCATAGTATGTAGATTTATAGAATAAGAATTTTTCCGTGAGCTAGTGCTTACAAGACATAAGATGAATTTCATCTCCAAACAAACTAGGCTGGCTTCTTTGGCTTTAAAATACAAAACTTACCTTAATAAGCATTTCATGTTCCACCCATTAGTACACACATAAATGATGAGAATGAATCCAATGGTAATACATTATTGTTTCTGAAATAAAATACAAGAGTTAATATATGAGTAGAGTTTCTAAAACAAAACATATTCAAATAATTACCCTAGGAGTCAACAAATATTCAGGAAATCAGAACCAAGTGGGGCTTGATTATTTCAAAACTTTACTTGAATGGACTCGGGTGAATGCAAACTTGTGTCCATTCAAGTGAAATAATTGACTTGTCCCACCACTTGCCAGAATAGTCTACAAGCATGCTCAGCTAAAGACATGAGATTGGTGCAAATGACCTACTAGGCTTTGTGATAAAGCATCTAAAAGTGGGGGGGGGAGAGACAAAACAAAACAAAGACATGGAAATTTGGAAACTCAATGCTTTTTACCAACTTACTAGCAAATTGAGATGCTAAAAAGCAGAAATAATCTCACTACTCACTAATTCATCAAAAGCTATTTTTTTCACAACGGACACCTAAGATGTCATGAGACTTCAACAAATGAATTATTGAAAACCATTAATGGGGTCTGTCTACAAAGGTAATTGAGACTTTGCAAAATTTGATTGTCTGATTAGTTAATAGCAACTACCTATAATAGTGGTTATGCAACGAAGGTTTTTCTTTTGAGATATCATGTCATGCCCAACTTTTGCTTGGTGTGAAAATCAAAAAGGCAAAGTATTTTTTATGAAATCAACTGACACAAGGAATTTCTAAAATTGTAATTTTTAAAGTGGCTTCGTAGAATGACCCCCCAATTACCGTTTAATGTAATGGAGAGATTCACTGCTCTTATGAATCTCATTTGACATTTTTCAATACATTAGTTATTTTGCTCTATTTTCTACTTTTGTTAAGCAATAAGCTTTAAACTTTGCTAAATTTACCACAAAAACCATACAATGTAAATTTTCTTGAAAAAATTGGCAATTTCACTTCTTCTCTTGAATAGGCTATTTTCTACTTTTGTTAAGCAATAAGCTTTAAACTTTGCTAAATTTACCACAAAAACCATACAATGTAAATTTTCTTGAAAAAATTAGCAATTTCACTTCTTCTCTTGAATAGATAAACAAACTTTTTCAAAATACTTCAACTGTTTTCATTACATCCAAAGCCCCCCAAAACTTACTGAAACTTGAAGATTACTTGAACACCTATTTTCTAGACAGATTCCTTTGATTTTGGTGTTCAAATGATTTCCAGCTATGTAAAGATCAGTTGGTTTGAATATTATTGTAGGATGAATATTCTTTTACTGTTTGTTGACTTGGATTTACTTCAAGATCTTGAGGGGCATTTCAACTTTTCCTCCTTCAATCCAAACAAAGTTTAACGATTTTTTTCCAACAGAACATTAAAAAGCACTTATTTTAGATTATTTTATTAAGAATAAACAGATAGTGCGACTATTTTCTAATTATTTAAAGAAAAGTTGTTAAATTTTATCATATCAGAACTTTCTCATATTCATGTTTCAAAAGTTGCAAGCAGTAGTTTGAGTTTTCCCGATGAAATTGATATGGAAATAAGGTGTAATATTATATGTTTCCTGGGTGATTTTTCTTTGTAATTCCATTAAAATATTAGTTAAATACTTTATTTTAAAGAGAAATTTTAAATAATAAACATATAAGAATAACCTACAAAAAGGTATTTTTATTTTTTTTTAGTAGAAGACAGTTTCAGTTTACTGAAAAGTGGCTACCCTACTTCCCAGAAAACACGGTAAATTTAATACCAACCTAACATTTTGTTACTAGGTTTTTATTTACAATCAAGCGTACAGTACAGGGTGACTCAAAAGTAGGCATCGTGGTCATTCATATCGTACCCTTCTTTGTAGAATCGTATTATTATTATTATTTTAATAATTTTATTATGATTATTTTATTCATACCTACTTTCAGGCTGTGGTTATAACCATATGTACCGGGTTGAGATGAGCTCGGACTAGGTGAAACAGGATATTGCAGGTTGTCAAACCCGCGGCCCGCGAAAGCCCGCGAACTCTAGGACTGAAAATTACATCTATGTTTGGTAGTTCATACAATATGTGCGAAAGTGCTTTTTCGACTATGAACGACTTTTTCGAAAATTCAATTTTTATTTTCCGTTCTAATGAAGATGTGTGACGTCAGACTTAACGCAGTTGCTATTTTCGTCCGCTAGGTAGCGCCAGTATGCAAGCGCGCTAGCGGAGGAGCAGAAAGAACTGCGCAGAAACGTATGCGCACAAACACATTAATGCGTTGCCTGCAAGGGAGCTTTGCTCGGGACATTTGATGTGACGTCATCGCCTACGGGAGCGTATGCCGTGACGTTAAAGTTTACGATTTACCGGTATTTTTTAAATCGATTTATCTCGGGATCTAGAAGTCGTAGAAAAAAAAGAAAAATTCCGTTGGTCCTCATTTTTCCTGCTCCATGGCTTTGAAACATCACCCAAGTAAGCGCAACTGATCTATTACCTCAAGTTATTTTACCAAGTGTTGTGTATTAGGTATATCCTTGAAGTTGCCAACTTTTTAATATTGTTTAAAAGGAATAGGTAAGGAAAGAGCTGACCATCGAAAATTTTGTTGGATACATTACTGTCCTTCCTGTAGGATAAGGAAAGTAAAAAAAATCTATCCCTCCAAAAAACGAGTGGTATGTATATTTATTTTACTTCTAGTCTGAACTACTGGTGAACAGTACCTCTAAATTCGAAATAAAACCTTTGCAAGGACCTGAAAAACCAATCACTATTTTTTTTTATTATTATTATTATTTTTTTATTTCATCCGAATTGGAAAAATAAAACAATCTGTCAAAAAAAGGAAATTTTGGAGTGAAATAAAATTTAAAAAATCTCAAAGGGAACCAACCCTGGAACTCACTTCATTCAAGCTCATTACTCACTCGTTTTCTATCCTGCAAGAAAGCACTCAAAAAATCTATCCCTCCAAAAAACGAGTGGTATGCATATTTATTTTACTTCTAGTCTGAACTACTGGTGAACAGTACCTCTAAATTCGAAATAAGACCTTTGCAAGGTCACGAAAAACCAATCACCATTTTTCCCCCCTTCTTTTTCTTTTTTGATTTCATCCGAATTTAAAAATTAAACAATCTGTCAAAAAAAAAAAATGGAAATTTTGGAGTGAAATAAAATTTAAAAAATCTCAAAGGGAACCAACCCTGGAACTCACTTCCTTCAAGCTTATTACTCACTCGTTTTCTATCCTGCAAGAAAGCACTATCTTGTACAGGCGAGCACATCACATTTTCAGACTCAAAAACGAACACATAGTTGTCTTCTCCACCCCAGCTGGTCAAAGCATACTTGGGTAACACAAAGTCTTTCAGAGAGGATTTGTTGACAAATTTGATCTTCTCTACTGCTTTGGCAGGTAGCCAGGATTTGATGATTTTGAATGCGGCTGAAACAAGCAAGGGAATTTAAATATTACTTTTCCAATTGAGGGAAATGTAACAGCAGAGGTATTATCGTCCCAAAATCAAACAGATTAAGAGGGCAGGATAAAAGAAAAATTCGTTCGGAGAACGACCCTCATTTGTTTGGGAAAAAAAAATGAATTGGGCAAGAATCGAACCCGCGACCTAGCGTTTACTGATACAGAAATACTTACAAAGGGAGCTTCAAAATTACTTTGTGAAACAGGAAACTTCCAGATCACTTTGTTGACAATTACCCAAAACTTTTTTTTTTTTTTTTTTTTTTTTTAAATGTGAAAGACCATTTCGATTATTTCAAGAGATAGAGAACACCGTAGGCACTAAACCGCGATTGTCCAGATGGTCACTTGGTCACCTGTCCTTGTACCAACCACGCACAACATTGCTTAACTTCAGTGGTCCACCTGGAACTTCAGTGGTCCAACTGGTTCTTTCAACAGCATATCGCCGCTGGGAAACATGTTCGTATTGTGCGCGCGTGCGTTGTTATTCCAAACCTGTCTTCGTGTTACTTAGGCCAGCCACTCACCATCAAGTAGATCTGACAGGTACACTTGATCAAGTCCGCCTGTCAGGTCTAACTGATGAGCACACACACTATCAGGTAAACCTGACAAGCGAATCTTTTTTTATGAAGATATGAAAATGCTGTATCGGTACTGCATATAAAAATGCTGTGACAGGCGAACTTTGACAATTAATAGAAGCTTAAAGCTATTTTCAAAATAGGTATGTGGTTATTTTACACAGTTCACCATCAGTTGCACAAATTCAAATATTGACAATTAATAGAAGCTTAAAGCTATTTTCAAAATAGGTAAGTGGTTATTTTACACAGTTCACCATCAGTTGCACAAATTCAAATAGAGTGACTATATTTGAGTACCTAGACAGGAGACTGGAATTATACAACTTAAATAGCTGGCTTGTGAAAATGGAAAGGAAACTTTAGCCAGCTTAGTTAGCTTGGTTGGTAGTGCGTCTGCCTAGCAAGCGCTAGGCCGCGGGGACGATTCCCGCCCAGGGCGGATTTTATCCTGAAGGGATAATGTTCGTTCTCGGAACCGCTGGCTTTCTCCTATCCTGTCATCCTTCTCTTTTCGATTTCGGGTTAGGACCGCAAAAGCCGGGATATGTTGTATTGGACACAGAAAAAGTGACGTAAAAAAATAATAATACTACCATTTTCAAGTAAGAAAATATTCGTGGGGGAAAGGATAAGGTAGAGTAAATAAATAATAATAAATAACTTTTTTTTTTTAAGAGGTTTGACAGAGGGAAAATAAATAACTTAAAATAAATAGTAATAACAAGACAGAGTCACTTGGTAACTCCATTGTAACAGACATTCAATTTTCTTCAAGGGGCTGAAGGCGATTCGATAATTAACAATCATGCCAAGCACAGAAAGGGGCACACGGGAATCGAACCCGGGACTGGACAGTGCACGGCCCGCGTGATAAGCACACTATCACAGGAAAAAAAGAAAGTAATTTTCTTCAAGGGGCTGAAGGCGATTCGATAATTAACAATCATGCCAAGCACAGAAAGGGGCACACGGGAATCGAACCCGGGACTGCACAGTGCACGGCCCGCGTGATAAGCACACTATCACAGGAAAAAATACCTAATGCATAATCCTTGACTAAATCAGTGGTGATTTAAACTTAACAAAGTGTACACAAGTAGAACAAATAAAAGTCACTCTGTCACTCTGTCAATATTTTCCTAACTTTTTTTTTTGCTTTAACCAATTTATTTTTTACAATTATTTATACCTGTTCCAGCTAGGCCAGTTAAATATGTATTAGATAGGCAATAGGTACACATATTATAGGTATTTCTTCCCCGTTTATTTTCCGTTTTTGATTTTTTTCGCCCCTAAATTTTTTTTTTTTTTTTTTTTTTTTTTAAATGTGAAAGACCATTTCGATTATTTCAAGAGATAGAGAACACCGTAGGCACTAAACCGCGATTGTCCAGATGGTCACTTGGTCACCTGTCCTTGTACCAACCACGCACAACATTGCTTAACTTCAGTGGTCCACCTGGAACTTCAGTGGTCCAACTGGTTCTTTCAACAGCATATCGCCGCTGGGAAACATGTTCGTATTGTGCGCGCGTGCGTTGTTATTCCAAACCTGTCTTCGTGTTACTTAGGCCAGCCACTCACCATCCGGTAGATCTGACAGGTACACTTGATCAAGTCCGCCTGTCAGGTCTAACTGATAACTGATGAGCACACACACTATCAGGTAAACCTGACAAGCGAATCTTTTTTTATGAAGATATGAAAATGCTGTATCGGTACTGCATATAAAAATGCTGTGACAGGCGAACTTGATCAGGTATACCAGGTCTATCTGATAGTGAGTGGCTGGCCTTACGAGTTTGACTCTAATGAGAATTGAGAACGAAGGAAAACTGTTAAACAATCTGAAATGAAATATCTTAGGTCGCTTCCAACACCACACAACTAACAGAGCGTACAAACGTAAACAACGAAAATGATGCCGAACAAGACCAACTGCAGCATGACGTACACATTGGAATGGAACGTCACGATCATCTGATCCATGACTTCACAGACATGACAGTCAGGTCAAGGTCACACGGTTGGCGTCACGGCCGGCAGGGGGGCTGAGCAAGTGTTGGCTTGGCTAGGGGTGTTTGGAGGAACGTTGAGCAACATATAGGTGACAATGGCCGTGAGAAGGATCATGATGGAGATGGTTAGGAGGAGGAGGTATTGGTTGTGACGCATCTGTTTCTTCAGCGCCTTGTTGCCTTCGTTCAGTGTTTGAACCTGGACATACAAATAAACCGTCACAGATAATTGGAATTTTAATCGTTTTATAGCGACGCGCACAATCCGAGTAAAGTTTGAACTTGCTTCAAGTTTAACGATCGGCCTAAGCTAAGCTTAACCCAAGAGTTAAACTTGAACCGAGTTTACATTCTGTGGCCCTGGCCATTAAAGCATCAAGGTTTGTCATAAATATTGAATGCCTTGTTAGCTTGGAAAGTGGGCGCCCGGCTTGTAATCCCTCGGTCGCGTGTTCGATTCCCACCCGGAGCGAACTTAATCCTAACCTTATCCTAAACAGATCAGGATCGTTCTAGGAACGGCTGGCTTTCTCTTATCCAGTTATCCTGCCCCCCTTCTCTTTTCGATTTCGGACCAGTAAGATCTTCGGCCTTAAAAATAAAATAAAAACCTTTAAAAATAAAATAATAAAATAAAAACCTTTAGTTATTTATCAAATTAAAAAAAAAATCTTTACTATCTCGCGTTGTTTTCATTAACCTATGTTCGATTCCCACCCGGAGCGAACTTAATCCTAACCTTATCCTAAACAGATCAGGATCGTTCTAGGAACGGCTGGCTTTCTCTTATCCTACCCCCCTTCTCTTTTCGATTTCGGACCAGTAAGATAATCGGCCTTAAAAATAAAATAAAAACCTTTATTGTAAACCTTTAATATGTTTTAAATGAAGTTATTTATGAAAAATCTTTACTATCTCGCGTTGTTTCCATTAACCCATTAAGTACTCACCGCATGGTACAAACTGTCCAGCTTGGTCGCCTGGTCCTGGCGTGCAAACCCACTCGCTCCCCCACTGGTCAACGCATCTAGTTCCCCACCTCGCCACGCAGCACCGTTCATTTTCTCCCCGCTAGATAGCGCCACTATCGGGTCTAACTGTAGAGACGCGTGCAGACTGCACTTGAGCCGGTGCTGGTCCACCAAGCTACTGGCTATGTTCTTCCACAGCACCTGAAAGCGGGGGAAAATATGAGAGAGTTAAATGAAATCGACAGGAGTCAGTGATCTGTAGAAAATAAAAGTAGAAGGGACCCCTGTAGAAAAAGTTCCAAGAGGTTCAAACAGTAAACAGAAAATTTCCCTTAATGAGTACCTATCAAATTTCAATCAAATAGGATCTACTTACTATTTAAGATGCAGTGCAATAGTCCTAAACTAAAATAGACGCGGCACATAAGGGATCAGAAAGAGACCGCCTTAACATAATAATACCATTTAAGATACTATGGGCCGAATTTTAAACCGGATTATCATTTAATCCTGGTCAGGATTAGCTTCTAGGAGAGCTATTCTATGTGGAAAAGTAATGTTGGACAATTAGTTTGACTAACTAAGACAGGAACTGAAAGTAGTTTTAAAAAAAAAATCTTAAAACCTCTCCGAACACTCTAAGCCTAACCGCCCCTAAAAGGTAATCCGGTTTTAAAATTCGACCCTAAGTCTGTTCAGTTTGAGGTGGTAACAGTCTAAAGTCCTGCTAACCTGCTTTAATATACTCTTACGATCCCGTTGTTGTTTTCATTTCAGGAGAAACAGTTCTGGCGTCGTTACATCTACCTGTGGATTAACTATGCTGTGTTTGAAGAGTTAGAAATGGAAGACCCAGCCAGAACCCGTGAGGTAAGACACTCTAATATCTGCCTTTTTGGATATTTATTTGAATGAACGAAACAAAGTAAGTTCCAAGTTTTAACTGGCTGAGTTTGTCTTTAGTTTGTCCGTCTGTCTTTCCATGTTGGCAAAAACCTTCATAATCTCAAGAACATTTGCTCGTTAATCGGGCCTATGAGAGCCCCTTCGGAGGCCTTTTTTTGAAGCGAGTCGAACCCGTGAGGTAAGACACTCTAATATCTGCCTTTTTGGATATTTATTTGAATGAACGAAACAAAGTAAGTTCCAAGTTTTAACTGGGTAAGTTTGTCTTTAGTTTGTCCGTCTGTCTTTCCATGTTAGCAAAAACCTTCATAATCTAAAGAACATATTTTGCTCGTTAATCGGGCCTATGAGAGCCCCTTCGGAGGCCTTTCTTGAAGCGAGTCAGATATTAGTGCTTTATTTAGACTGTCTAATTAGAACATGTAGTCCTTTTATCTCAACAGTTTAATATTGCACCACTTGATTTATTTAAATTATCCAAGTAGGATATGGATTTAAATCTATCTCTATCTTGCAATCTTTACTTCCTCTATTTTTCCCTACTCTTCCTTCCACTACATAATTATTCCTTCTCGGTATTACTATTCCTTTTATTCCATCTACTATTATGTAATGGCTGTTCGATGTGTTCATGAATTGCAAATAAATTGCTGGTGTTACCCTGAACATAGGGTGTGATTTTACTGAGCAGAAACTTTTTCTTGGCATCTATCTTTTTAAATTCGCTACCAGGTACCACTATATGGACACTAGTGAAGATCAAACACAAGACGAAATAAATAATGTCCACAAAAGTAGCCACTAGTGTCACCTGAATTTTTTTTTATGAGTTATGTGTATGGTGTGCTCACTTAGAGACCAAAATAAATTCCTGATGTCCATCAATATTATTTTTAAAAAAATCTCACTTGGTCTTATTTTCATAGTATGTAGATTTATAGAATAAGAATTTTTCCGTGAGCTAGTGCTTACAAGACATAAGATGAATTTCATCTCCAAACAAACTAGGCTGGCTTCTTTGGCTTTAAAATACAAAACTTACCTTAATAAGCATTTCATGTTCCACCCATTAGTACACACATAAATGATGAGAATGAATCCAATGGTAATACATTATTGTTTCTGAAATAAAATACAAGAGTTAATATATGAGTAGAGTTTCTAAAACAAAACATATTCAAATAATTACCCTAGGAGTCAACAAATATTCAGGAAATCAGAACCAAGTGGGGCTTGATTATTTCAAAACTTTACTTGAATGGACTCAGGTGAATGCAAACTTGTGTCCACTCAAGTGAAATAATTGACTTGTCCCACCACTCGCCAGAATAGTCTACAAACATGCTCAGCTAAAGACATGAGATTGGTGCAAATGACCTACTAGGCTTTGTGATAAAGCATCTAAAAGTGGAGGGGGGAGGGACAAAACAAAACAAAGACATGGAAATTTGGAAACTCAATGCTTTTTACCAACTTACTAGCAAATTGAGATGCTAAAAAGCAGGAATAATCTCACTACTCACTAATTCATCAAAAGCTACTTTTTTCACAACAGACACCTAAGATGTCATGACTTGAACAAATGAATTATTGAAAACCATTAATGGGGTCTGTCTACAAAGGTAACCCTTCTCTTTTCGATTTCGGACCAGTAAGATAATCGGCCTTAAAAATAAAATAAAAACCTTTATTGTAAACCTTTAATATGTTTTAAATGACGTTAATTATGAAAAATCTTTACTATCTCGCGTTGTTTCCATTAAACCATTACTCACCGCATGGTACAAACTGTCCAGCTTGGTCGCCTGGTCCTGGCGTGCAAACCCACTCGCTCCCCCACTGGTCAACGCATCTAGTTCCCCACCTCGCCACGCAGCACCGTTCATTTTCTCCCCGCTAGATAGCGCCACTATCGGGTCTAACTGTAGAGACGCGTGCAGACTGCACTTGAGCCGGTGCTGGTCCACCAAGCTACTGGCTATGTTCTTCCACAGCACCTGAAAGCGGGGGAAAATATGAGAGAGTTAAATGAAATCGACAGGAGTCAGTGATCTGTAGAAAATAAAAGTAGAAGGGACCCCTGTAGAAAAAGTTCCAAGAGGTTCAAACAGTAAACAGAAAATTTCCCTTAATGAGTACCTATCAAATTTCAATCAAATAGGATCTACTTACTATTTAAGATGCAGTGCAATAGTCCTAAACTAAAATAGACGCGGCACATAAGGGATCAGAAAGAGACCGCCTTAACATAATAATACCATTTAAGATACTATGGGCCGAATTTTAAACCGGATTATCATTTAATCCTGGTCAGGATTAGCTTCTAGGAGAGCTATTCTATGTGGAAAAGTAATGTTGGACAATTAGTTTGACTAACTAAGACAGGAACTGAAAGTAGTTTTAAAAAAAAAATCTTAAAACCTCTCCGAACACTCTAAGCCTAACCGCCCCTAAAAGGTAATCCGGTTTTAAAATTCGACCCTATGAGAATGTCGCTTCACTTACCTACTAACAAATGGAGGGTTAGCCTCCTGGGACAAAAGGAATAATAATAATTAAAAAAAAAAAAATAACTATTTTCTTTCTTATAAAAAAAGACCAAAAATAATGCAATAGTCCTAAACTAAAATAGACGCGGCACATAAGGGATCAGAAAGAGACCGCCTTAACATAATAATACCATTTAAGATACTATGAGAATGCCGCTTCACTTACCTACTGGCAAATGGAGGGTTAGCCTCCTGGGACAAAAGGAATAATAATAATAATTTAAAAAAAAAAAACTATTTTCTTTCTTATAAAAAAGACTTTAATAATGTGCCCAATGGAAATTTTGAAATGAACTTTGTACTTACCACGAGATCTGTGCTAGAATCTGGATCCTGTTCATCCAGGAGGGTAGACAGGACAAGGAACTTATCACCTACAACATCCCTAGCAGGGACTCCCTCCTGCAGGGAGACACAAATGTTGGCCTTATCCTCAGCAGCTAACACGCCACTCCCGGGACGAACGCGGAACTTTTCCGGGGATGTGGTTTTGATCTGGAAAGAAAATGAAAATGAATGGAATATTGGTTTGTTTTAACTTTTCTCTTATTTGTAAAACACTTAAAATCGGTAAAAACTTTGAAAAACTTTCGGAGCGTTATAAAGTACTTGTTCACTTGACACAGCGTTTCTCAGCTGTGTCAAGAAATTTTATTTTGAACGGGCTTAGAACGTGCTTACCTCTGAGTACGTTTTTTCCCAAGTGCATTCTCAGAATGATCTGAAGAACTTGTTTATAAATACGGGTGTATGTTGACTGTTGAGACTTTGAGAGGGAGTGAAAGCGTACATAGGTACCTCTGAGTACGTTTTTTCCCAAGTGCATTCTCAGAATGATCTGAAGAACTTGTTTATAAATACGGGTGTATGTTGACTGTTGAGATTTTGAGAGGGAGTGAAAGCGTACATACTCCTACTTGAGTATTTAGAATGGAACAGGGAGCAGTACAAGTTTATCGGTGTGGAGTGTAGACATAATTTTGAATGTGAAAACTTTGTTTCTTTTTCCCCGGCTGAAAGCTATAACTCAGGACTGTGTTTGGACTTGGGGAGACGGTGGAATAATGTTAAAGTATAAAAAAAACGGTAATTTTATTATGAATCACAGAGAGACGGTTAAAGCTTGAAATATATTAATGTGAGCAGAGCTTGTTTCCAGTTATTTTTCTGATAAGAGAAATTAGATACTTGGGCGTCGTCGTTTCCAAGTTTTGACGTTCGCCCGGACTCTCAATTCCGGAAGTGCTGGGTTCGAATCCTGACGGGAGCGAAAATTTACAATTTTTTTTGTTCTCAGATATGGACGTATGGATGTAAAAGAATAAGTTAAGTAGGTTGTAAAAGTTACAATAGAACATAAAAATAAGCATCATTCAATAGGATAAGGAAAGTCGTGTGATGTTCACACCAGATTTTTTTTTTTTAATATTTATGGACGATCACTGGACAATTTTATGGTCCCTAAAATTTGTGCATAATAGGTATATCTACCTACTGTGTGGTAAAAGTAAAAAAAAAAAAACAATACAGGGTGGTGGCGGCATATGATCATAGTTGCCCAATGCCCATGGTCCTATGAAATCATTCTCACATGTGAAGAACGAAGAGAGAGAGAGGACAAAATAATATAATAAGGTATGCATGGCAAGATTGGTGAGCGCATATAGAGTGAGAAACAAGTGTACAAAAAGAGGAGAGAGAGAGAGAAATAGGGAGAGCCCTGATGTAATTTTCAAGTCGTAGGCTGTTTTTTTTTTTTCCAGGCCTCCCCAACTAAATATTCTTCTCACGCGGGCATTTCATGTAAAATAAACAAAGAAAAATTATTCTAATTTTTCCATCTGGTCCCCTCCCCCCACCCTCCCTCCTGTTATAAGAGGGGTGGGGGAGCTCCCTCCTTTACGAACTTTTTTGTCACCTCAACATCGTGTTATTTGGGTAGTGGCACCTCTAACTGGCATTTGGGACCTAGGTTACGGAAAAAAGATCGCGGATTCAATTCTTGCCGGGGTGAACTTTATTGTAGGTAAATAGACAAGTTTCGTTTTCGGAGTGGTAGAGGGGTGGGGGAGCTCCCTCCTTTACGAACTTTTTTGTCACCTCAACATCGTGTTATTTGGGTAGTGGCACCTCTAACTGGCATTTAGGTCCCAAATGAAATTTAGGTTTGGGTTATGGAAAAAAGATCGCGGATTCGATTCTTGCCGGGGTGAACTTTATTGTAAATAGACAAGTTTCGTTTTCGGAGTGGCTGGCTTTCTCCTGTATTACTATCTTCGATTTTGGGATGATAAGACCTCAGCTGTTACAATTCCCTCTTTTTAAGATGATTTCGTGACGCAAGCGAAGAGAGAAGGAAGACGGGATAGGAGAAAGCCAGCCGTTCCCAGAACGAGCCTTATCTCTTTAGGATAAAATCCTCTTCGGGCGGGAATCGAACCCGCATCCTAGAGCTTACAAGGCACACGGTCCTTTATTTGGTGCTCCTTGCCAATTTCATTCGAATTGACCTCCGATTTTTTCCCTCGTGGTGGAAATTTTTTTAATATTTCTGGCACATCTTTTTTTTTTCTCTCGAATTTGATAACCGCAATTTTTTCCCGTAGACTATAGTCTGTGGCACGCTGGACTTCTGATTTGAGGTTGATGGTTCGAGTCCAAGTCAAGTCAATGAAATCATCGAGGTGTAGTTCGGTTCGGTGAAATAAGTATAGTTTGGTTCGATAAGAGGGAACTGTAAAAGCGGAGGCCTTATCGTCCAGCAATCGAAGAGAGGAGGACAGGATAGGAGAAAGCCAGCCGTTCCGAGAACGAACCTCATCAACTGTTCGGTGTAAAGTTCACCGCTGGGTGGGAATCGAACCCGCGACCCAATAGGGCTTACAGAGCACTCAGAGCAGGCGCGCTACCCTCAAAGGTAACTACCTACCTATAAGTTACTACCTGCCATGTAAGCGCTAGGTTGCGGGTTCAATTCCCGCCCATAGGCTGGTTAAAATTAATTTGCAAAAATCACAGACCTTGATTTCTTGGGACTATCTAGGTTCGACCCGGGTAAAATTACAGTGTTGCCAACGAGTACCACACGCTTAGCATCATCTTAGGAAAGACCGGTCTTACCTCTTATCGGACTTGTTTATAAATACCATTTTATTTTGAACGGGCTTAGAACGTGCTTACCTCTGAGTACGTTTTTTCCCAAGTGCATTCTCAGAATGATCTGAAGAACTTGTTTATAAATACGGGTGTATGTTGACTGTTGAGACTTTGAGAGGGAGTGAAAGCGTACATAGGTACTCCTACTTGAGTATTTAGAATGGAACAGGGAGCAGTACAAGTTTATCGGTGTGGAGTGTAGACATAATTTTGAATGTGAAAACTTTGTTTCTTTTTCCCCGGCTGAAAGCTATAACTCAGGACTGTGTTTGGACTTGGGGAGACGGTGGAATAATGTTAAAGTATAAAAAAAACGGTAATTTTATTATGAATCACAGAGAGACGGTTAAAGCTTGAAATATATTAATGTGAGCAGAGCTTGTTTCCAGTTATTTTTCTGATAAGAGAAATTAGATACTTGGGCGTCGTCGTTTCCAAGTTTTGACGTTCGCCCGGACTCTCAATTCCGGAAGTGCTGGGTTCGAATCCTGACGGGAGCGAAAATTTACAATTTTTTTTGTTCTCAGATATGGACGTATGGATGTAAAAGAATAAGTTAAGTAGGTAGCTATGCTTCCTTTTGAAATAATGAATATTAATATTAATAAAAATAAAGTTTAGCGAAACATCCTCAAACATGCATATAAATCAAAATTTCAAAGAAGCTGAAGTGTTTAGATTTTTAGAAGTGTGGTACAGGGTATACATTAAATTTTGCCACCTTCCCATTCATTCCATCAACGAAATAAATCATTTTCCTACCTAGTAACTTTTTTATGGTGTAAAGTTCACCGCTGGGTGGGAATCGAACCCGCGACCCAATAGGGCTTACAGAGCACTCAGAGCAGGCGCGCTACCCTCAAAGGTAACTACCTACCTATAAGTTACTACCTGCCATGTAAGCGCTAGGTTGCGGGTTCAATTCCCGCCCATAGGCTGGTTAAAATTAATTTGCAAAAATCACAGACCTTGATTTCTTGGGACTATCTAGGTTCGACCCGGGTAAAATTACAGTGTTGCCAACGAGTACCACACGCTTAGCATCATCTTAGGAAAGACCGGTCTTACCTCTTATCGGACTTGTTTATAAATACCATTTTATTTTGAACGGGCTTAGAACGTGCTTACCTCTGAGTACGTTTTTTCCCAAGTGCATTCTCAGAATGATCTGAAGAACTTGTTTATAAATACGGGTGTATGTTGACTGTTGAGACTTTGAGAGGGAGTGAAAGCGTACATAGGTACTCCTACTTGAGTATTTAGAATGGAACAGGGAGCAGTACAAGTTTATCGGTGTGGAGTGTAGACATAATTTTGAATGTGAAAACTTTGTTTCTTTTTCCCCGGCTGAAAGCTATAACTCAGGACTGTGTTTGGACTTGGGGAGACGGTGGAATAATGTTAAAGTATAAAAAAAACGGTAATTTTATTATGAATCACAGAGAGACGGTTAAAGCTTGAAATATATTAATGTGAGCAGAGCTTGTTTCCAGTTATTTTTCTGATAAGAGAAATTAGATACTTGGGCGTCGTCGTTTCCAAGTTTTGACGTTCGCCCGGACTCTCAATTCCGGAAGTGCTGGGTTCGAATCCTGACGGGAGCGAAAATTTACAATTTTTTTTGTTCTCAGATATGGACGTATGGATGTAAAAGAATAAGTTAAGTAGGTAGCTATGCTTCCTTTTGAAATAATGAATATTAATATTAATAAAAATAAAGTTTAGCGAAACATCCTCAAACATGCATATAAATCAAAATTTCAAAGAAGCTGAAGTGTTTAGAAGTGTGGTACAGGGTATACATTAAATTTTGCCACCTTCCCATTCATTCCATCAACGAAATAAATCATTTTCCTACCTAGTAACTTTTTTATTTTTTTTTTTGACTGCCCAACATGATGTTTGTGATTTTGCATTTATTTGTCGTCGACGAGTGTGCACATTCAAAGTACACATTTCAAAGCCCGAGTTGAGTGGTAGATTATTGTAGAAAATAAATTCATTTTGAAACTGAAATGTTAATTGATTTTACTTGATTCAAAGTAATACCATCTTTCAAAAGTGATTCAGTGTTGAATAGTAGATAAAATAAATGCCAAGCTTGGGTTAGTTAATAAAATCGATAACAGTTTAAAATCCGTAGAAGGGATAGTAACAAAATAATTTCACACTGTTGCCAGATTTCAAAGTACGTCCACATCGGAAGTACGTCTATTTTTCCTGTCAATTTAATGGCGTTTCATCTTTCATTTTAGTTTATTTTTTTAGGATAATAATCTTATTTCGAATTTAGAGGTACTGTTCACCAGTAGTTCAGACTAGAAGTAAAATAAATATGCATACCACTCGTTTTTTGGAGGGATAGATTTTTTTTTACTTTCCTTTTCCTACAGGAAGGACAGTAAGTAATGTATCCGACAAAATTTTTGATGGTCAGCTCTTTCCTTACCTATTCCTTTTAAACAATTTTAAAAAGTTGGCAACTTTAAGGATATACCTAATACACAACACTTGGTAAAATAACTTGAGGTAATTATGCAGAAGTCACGTCCGTGGAAAAGAAAAGCTCCTTTTTGTATTTAACTTTTTTTACACAACACTTGGTAAAATAACTTGAGGTAATTATGCAGAAGTCACGTCCGTGGAAAAGAAAAGCTCCTTTTTGTATTTAACTTTTTGGACGTGACTTCTGCACAAGTACCCAACTTGAAATTGACTGTTATCATTTTTAACTTTTTTGGACGTGACTTCTGCACAAGTACCCAACTTGAAATTGACTGTTATCATTTCCCGCTATTGACTATTCCTTTTGTTAAATTTCAGGTTCACTTCATGGACGGATCACCTGATGATGTGAAAAGCAATGTGTGGGGTTCCAGTGTTTTCTCAGATGATAACCAGTCTATTGTTACGTCAGGTAGGTCAACCTCAGTAGTCTAGTCTCTAGTTTATACATGGTGGATTTATTTAGACTTTATCATGGACACTCGGTGCTATGTTGAAAGCCCAGAAGAGGTTACGTAATAGAACAGCCGCGGTAGCCTATAATCACAGAAAAAAACGGTGGATTTAGCACATGGGGTTTACTGGTTAGAGTTCTGGTCAAGCCATAGAATTTAGCTCAGTCCATTAATTAAGGAACCACATTGGTGACAACGTTTTTGTTTTTTTTTTTCCCCCTCTTCAAGAGGTTTAATAGAATGAACTGTAACAACGGAGGTCTTATCGTCCCAAAATCGAAGATGGCGGAGGACAGGTTAGGAAAAAGTCAGCCGTTTCGAGAACCTTAAGTATCTGTTTAGGATAAAGTTCGCCCCAAGCGAGAATCGAACCCGCTTTCGTGCTTTTTGAGTTTATAATGTCACCCCTTTTAATGCAGTTTATTTTGTGTTCTCAATTTTTCAGTGACGAAACTTCGCATCTCACCGGCAGATTTCGTTCTGTTCTTCCTTTTTGTAAGTTCAAAAGATATTAATTTGTTTGAATATAGGCTATGTGTCAGGTGTCACGGCTGGGATTGGAACTACAGTCCCCCGAGTTATGAATCCACTTAGCAACTGAAAAACCTAAATTCGCTACTGTACTACTTTCCTAAAGCTGATATTTCTTCAACTTATTGTTTCATTACAAATTTTCATCAGTAAATGATTTCTTCAAATTAAATTTGAATTGAAAATGAAAATTGATTGAATTCATTGGGAGGAATTCAAGATAGCTTTCAAGATTTCTGAGTGTATTACGCGTGCCTAAAAGCTTGTGTCAAGAGAATGAATCCTAAATTTGTGAACTAGAGTAGGTATATTTTTAATTTACCTTGAAGGCAACGTTTCTCGTATTGTTATTGGCTATACTGATTGTTCCTACGATTTCCCCACCCTTCTCCTTCTTAAACAGAACGAAATCTGCCGGTGAGATGCGAAGTTTCGTCACTGAAAAATTGAGAACACAAAATAGACTGCATTAAAAGGGGTGACATTATAAACTCAAAAAGCACGAAAGCGGGTTCGATTCTCGCTTGGATACTTAAGGTTCTCGAAACGGCTGACTTTTTCCTAACCTGTCCTCCGCCATCTTCGATTTTAGGACGATAAGACCTCCATTGTTACAGTTCATTCTATTAAACCTCTTGGAGAGGGGGAAAAAAAAAAAACAAAAACACCAATGTCACCAATGTGATTCCTTAATTAATGGACTGAGCTAAATTCTATGGCTTGACCAGAACTCTAACCAGTAAACCCCAGCTGCTAAATCCACCGTTTTTTTTTTTTTTTTTTTTTTTTTCTGGTTTTTTTTTAAGGTAAACTATTATAGGCTACCGCGGCTGTTCTATTACCTAACCTCTTCTGGGCTTTCAACATAGCACCGGAGTGTCCATGATAAAGTCTAAATAACACCACACTGTGTTTAAATCATAGAGACTAAGACTACTGAGGTGACCTACCTGGACGTAACAATAGACACCATGGTCTATATCATCTGAGAAAACACTGCGACCAACATCACACCCCAACACCATTGGCTTTTCCACATCATCAGGTTGATCCGTCCATGAAGTGACAACCTGAAATTTAACACAAAAGGGGAATAGCTCAATAGCGGGAAAATGATAACAAGTCAATTTCAAGTTGGGTACTTGTGCAGAAGTCACGTCCGTGGAATATTGCTACAAAGGGAACTGGCACCAAACAAGCAGTGATCAGTGTATTTCTTATAGGGTTAGGTTAAACGCCAAGAAGGAGTTTTACAATTGCGCAGGTCAGTTTCCATCTGGAGTAAAAAATTATGAATAAAAAGTCGATTTCCTACGTAAAAAGGTTGGTGAAAAACCAATCTGAAGTCAAAACTCGACTAAAAGTAACTTTAAAAGGTCGAACAAGAATATTAATTTTTATAATTGCCGTTCTAATTAAAAAAGTTCAAAGAGTTTCGTGACGTCAGACCTATAACGTCAAAATGCGCAAGAAACGCTTGCGCACAAACAAACGAAGCGGGAGTCATGAGATTATGGTATGACGTCATCGCCTTACGGGAGCCTTATGCCGTGCAGTCGACGTCAAACTTTACGATTTACCGGTATTATTTAAATCGATTTATCTTCGTCGGTTACTCTAGAAGTCGTAGAAGAAAAAGAAAAATTCCGTTGGTCCCATTTTTCCTGCTCTATGGACTTTGAAACATCACACAAGTAAGCGCAACTGATTATTAGAGTTAGTTAAGAAAAAGGAGCTTTTCTTTTCACGGACGTGACTTCTGCTGAATAATGGAGGAGTTGCAAATGGGTAAAAATTATAAATAAATGGTCAATTCCTATGTAAAAAGTTGGGAAAAATCCCAAATCTGAGGTCCAAAACTCCGAAAAAATTAACTGGTAAAAAGGTCGAACTTCAATTCAATGTCATTATGTAATAACTTAAATGATATTGTGATCATACTAAGCAGTTTATTTGGTGTCATCGTCTAGGACTTACGCACGCTCTTGACGATAGGCTTATTTCTAACATGCTCTTCTTCACGCTAGGTTGCGCCACTATCACGCCGCTATAACGCCTAGCGCCACAGGAGACAGAAAGACTACTGCATGAACACTAACGTATCGGCCGCACAAACACATTAATTCGATGCGTGCCTGCAAGGGAGGCTTTGCTCGGGACACTTGTTTTGACGTGTGACAGTCGTCGTCCTATGTACGGAGGAGCGTTCTATGCCGTGACGTTAAAGTTTTACGATTTACCGGTATTTTTTAAATCGATTTATCTCGGGATCTAGAAGTCGTAGAAAAAAAAGAAAAATTCCGTTGGTCCTCATTTTTTCCTGCTCCATGGCTTCTTGAAACATCCACCCAAGTTATGCGCAACTTGATCTATTAACACAATTCGTGGCCTGTTTTTCAAGCGTTAATATTTGCCAACTATTACCTACTTTGTTGTGTATTAGGTATATCCTTGAAGTTGCCAACTTTTTTAAATATTGTTTAAAAGGAATAGGTAAGGAAAGAGCTGACCATCGAAAATTTTGTTGGATACATTACTGTCCTTCTGTAGGATAAGGAAAGTAAAAAAAATCTATCCCTCCAAAAAACGAGTGGTATGTATATTTATTTTACTCTAGTCTGAACTACTGGGTGAACAGTACCTCTAAATCGAAATAAAACCTTTGCAAGGACCTGAAAAACCAATCACTATTTTTTTTTATTTATTATTATTATTTTTTTATTTCATCCGAATTGGAAAAATAAAACAATCTGTCAAAAAAGGAAATTTTGGAGTGAAATAAAATTTAAAAAATCTCAAAGGGAACCAACCCTGGAACTCACTTCATTCAAGCTTCATTACTCACTCGTTTTCTATCCTGCAAGAAAGCACTCTCTTGTACAGGCGAGCACATCACATTTTCAGACTCAAAAACGAACACATAGTTGTCTTCTCCACCCCAGCTGGTCAAAGCATACTTGGGTAACACAAAGTCTTTCAGAGAGGATTTGTTGACAAATTTGATCTTCTCTACTGCTTTGGCAGGTAGCCAGGATTTGATGATTTTGAATGCGGCTGAAACAAGCAAGGGAATTTAAATATTACTTTTCCAATTGAGGGAAATGTAACAGCAGAGGTATTATCGTCCCAAAATCAAACAGATTAAGAGGGCAGGATAAAAGAAAAATTCGTTCGGAGAACGACCCTCATTTGTTTGGGAAAAAAAAATGAATTGGGCAAGAATCGAACCCGCGACCTAGCGTTTACTGATACAGAAATACTTACAAAGGGAGCTTCAAAATTACTTTGTGAAACAGGAAACTTCCAGATCACTTTGTTGACAATTAATAGAAGCTTAAAGCTATTTTCAAAATAGGTATGTGGTTATTTTACACAGTTCACCATCAGTTGCACAAATTCAAATAAGAGTGACTATATTTGAGTACCTAGACAGGAGACTGGAATTATACAACTTAAATAGCTGGCTTGTGAAAATGGAAAGGAAACTTTAGCCAGCTTAGTTAGCTTGGTTGGTAGTGCGTCTGCCTAGCAAGCGCTAGGCCGCGGGGACGATTCCCGCCCAGGGCGGATTTTATCCTGAAGGGATAATGTTCGTTCTCGGAACCGCTGGCTTTCTCCTATCCTGTCATCCTTCTCTTTTCGATTTCGGGACAATAAGACCTTAGCAGTTCGATGTGTCAAAAATTTTAAAAAAAAAAAAAAAAAAAAAAAAAAAAAATAGAAGCAATTCTGATTCAGGATTAGTGGCTAGACGTGTATTTAGGTGGTGGTTAATAACAGGGCTAGGTAAGGCTGGGCTTGAAAAATACAACAAAAACATTGCAAGCAAGTGTGTTACTGTTTGACTTACCATTCATGACCCAGGGCATTTCAAAAATAACAATATAGTTGAGGAAGTTCGGATAGTATTGCTTGCAAAGTCCTATGAGATATTTTGTATAGTCCATATCCATATTAGCTAATCCTGACTCAGCCATGTCAAAGAATATTGTGATCTTGTCACCTTTGTTGGACCTGGAAATCAATGGTGAATACTAAATCAATGGTTAAAGTAATGTCACTACAGGTTGCTAGGCATTTAATGTAGATTGAGTGTCCTCACGAGGCTGAGGAAACCACAAAATCAAAGTTTTTCTTTTTTGTCTCTTTTAGCAGGCATTACACCCAAAACCTCTATTCTGTGAGCCTAGTGATACCCACTCAGCCATGGAAAGTTTCTAATGAAGTAATGACTGATATCCCAGCACAACAGCAAGTTGCCTTTAACTCCAATATTGCCTCATGCCTGGTTTCAAGTTTCAAGTCAATTTACTACTGTTCATTGAGTACACCAGAATGGGTAAAAGATTGAAGTTTTTACCTACCTCTCTGCTCTCTCAAACCAATAGATGATGCATCTTTTGTTCTCCTCCCAGTCTTTCTGCCCTTTGATATGCATTTTACATTTGAAGATGAGCAACATTTTACCATCAACATCTTGACTGTGAAGGAACATGCTACCGTCTTTGAGGAAATCCATGTTGATGGTTTTTTCATTAATATCTGAAATTGTAATATCAAGTCAAGCATAGGTAGGTAGGTAGTTTTTTGTTAGTATTTTTTAGGCTTTTACAATCCCAAGGTTTTAACACAAAGCCAAATAAATTACCTTGTGTTGACTAAAACCATAGTGGGGATGCAGCCTTTTACAAGCCAATAAAGACATCATAATGTATTATCAAATAAGCTTTCTCAGCTGAGTGTAAGGAGTCTTACCATTGACATTGTTTTCTTTACGCCAAAGCAATGTGTCCCACAACATAGTCAACGCATCCTGCACACTTTCGTCATGGTGAATGAGGAAACGAGTTAACCAATCATCATTGGCATGGATTCTGTGGATATCGTTCTTGTGAAAATGATCTGAAATGTTGATTTAGAGATATTTGATTGATTTAAGTGTGAATAAAATGTTATTCATGTTCATGGAATAACAACAGAATCCCAACACCTAACATACAAAAAAAAAAATCATTAGAAGAGACTAATGTATACCCAACTGTAGGTACCTAGTGTAAAATGGTCACAAGGTATTGTTCATATCAACCAAGGACAAGGTGTTCATTTTGAATGCTGGAATTTCTTACTTAAATTTTGTTAGGACATAAAAAAATTGGCCCCAGCATACCATCACCTGGACCACCTACCACTGCTCCCCCTCGCAACAAAACAAGATGTCAAGCCATACAAACACCAAAATACCTTAAAACCCAAAGTGCCAAAAGCAAACTATTTTAAATTAAAACTAAAATATTAAGCAAATAGACAAGCATAAACTCTGAACCTTTATTTTAAGCTAAAAATCAAGTCATTAAATAGCTTGTTAAACATATCAAACAAACAATCAAACAAATGAAAAAATTGACAAATATATAAGTAGAGGTTACAAATGATGTAATACCTGAACAGAATCACAAATATCTGATAGGTAATTGCATTAAAAAAAAGGTTCCCTGTTCTCCAATTAATTAATAATTTCCTATGAAGAGATTTTTTCATATTTAAATTTGCATAATGCCTGAATATCTCTGACCTCTAGGTTAAATAAATCACACAGAAAGTAGGCACCCATCATTGAATTAGTATGTCTAGCCACATACCTACCTCTTCTACTCTAGGAAGGCAATTCATACATGATACTGACTATGGCTCCATTTGATTTGATCATTTCATAAGATTGAGTAAGTCTAAAGGGATTCAAGTAAAGTTATAAGTGTTACCTATAACAAACATGACACTACTTATTAGCTTGTTACCAACATTGTGTGATTCAATAATTTACATTGAAACACTGAACACCACCTGTACTTACCTTCGGTAAGACTTTCCTTATTGAGTTTTTCCTTAAAAGCACCTCTCAATTCATTGATCAGTTCTTTAGAAACCATTGTCTCGGGTGACTATCACAAAAGGAAAATAAGAAAGAACAAAGACTTGAAATCTGGACTGTTTTGAAGCAGGGACCATAAAAAAACTAGGTACTCAAACACAATGAAATATCACATAGGTATTGAATTATTATCGGAACAAAAGTATGATAAACTACACTGTGCAGCTGTGCACCTCTGGAATTTGATCGTAATTAGGTATATCTAACCAGTAATTAACTTGAATTGATATTCATTCAATTAAAAACTAAATAAATATTAAAATAATCATTATCCATTCATTAATCACTTCTTATTCTTATCAGCCAAAGTAGCAAACGGACTTTTGAAAACATGCGATGTTGTCAGATTTCTCTTTTTGTTCCTGTTACTTTTTTCCGGTTAAAATATTCGCCAAGTCGGCCATTTTCTTGGCTTGGCAGTCGGAGTGTGTCGCGTCGATAGGTCGCGTGTCGCGTTGCTAGGGATTTTGAGAGAAAATCTGTTATTATTTTTTTCAATAGGTAGATAACATTTAATATGTAAATTCGAAATATGTAATATAAAAAAAATCGCCTGCTGTGCAAATTGCAATATAGTTCGTCTTCACAAAATTTGGTAGGTACCTATAATTAACCTACCTACATATTTAAATATTTACATCTACTACTACCTATGTATGCTAGGTATACCTACCTACAATTTTTGTAGTCGGCAAATTTAAATTTTCATTATTTTCTAATTAAAAAAAAACCTTTTGATGAACTCTATTTGCTTCAGAAAAAAAGTTCGCCTGCGTCGCAGTCGATCAATGATTTTTATATTTGCTCAATTTATTGAATAGGTACAATTAATACATAGTTATGATAAATAATTAATGATTTACCTCAAGGTATCCCTATAGATATAGACGTATAGAGGGAAGAGGGATTCAGACCAATATTATCCGTAACTTGAATTGATATTCATTCAATTAAAAACTAAATAAATATTAAAATAATCATTATCCATTCATTAATCACTTCTTATTCTTATCATTGACCTCAGATTTGGATTTTTCCCAACTTTTTACATAGGAATTGACCATTTATTTATAATTTTTACCCATTTGCAACTCCTCCATTATGCAGAAGTCACGTCCGTTGAAAAGAAAAGCTCCTTTTTAACTTAACTCACCCCTTTTTAAAAAAAAAAAAAAAAAAAAAAAAAAAAAACAGTTCACTCAAAGCCAGCGGCGCGGCGGGTCACGGTATGATGAATGTTCCTGTTCCCAAGGGATCACGTAACGTAGACGTAGAGTGTGTTGATATCTGGATGGGTGACCGTTTGGACAATCGGTTCACTGAATTAGATAGTAGATAGTACTCAGTCTGAATCACCCATTGATGACTTATCTAGTAGTCTGTACTAGGTACCTATACTACCTACTTTTCTCTTAAAATTTCTCCTCCTGCCATTCCCGTCTTTCCCTACAATATTTTATCCAACAAACTTTTCCCCATACTAATCAGTTCCCATTTGAAAAAAAAAAAAGAAATACCCGTTCGGCAAGTGGGAAGAAAAAGAAGTTCCGAATATTTTACACAAAGTTTATTTTAAAATATAAATAAATGGAAATTATATTTAAATTTTCTTTGGAGGGGGTAAAATCGACAAGGAAGGTATACGGGAAAAAATTGCGGTTATCAAATTCGAGAGAAAAAAAAGATGTGCCAGAAATATTAAAAAAAATTCCACCACGAGGGAGTAAAATCGACAAGGAAGGTATACGGGAAAAAATTGCGGTTATCAAATTCGAGAGAAAAAAAAGATGTGCCAGAAATATTAAAAAAAAATTCCACCACGAGGGGAAAAATCGGAGGTCAATTCGAATGAAATTGGCAAGGAGCACCAATTAATGGACCGTGTGCCTTGTAAACGTTAGGATGCGGGTTCGATTCCCGCCTGGAGCGGATCCTAAACAAATAAGGTTCGTTCTTGGAACAGTTGGCTTTCTCCGATCCTACCTTCGTTCTCTCTTCGCTTGCGTCACCAAATCGGGCGAATGTTGGAAACGACGACGCCCAAGTATCTAATTTCTCTTATCAGAAAAATAACTGGAAACAAGCTCTGCTCACATTAATATATTTCAAGCTTTAACCGTCTCTCTGTGATTCATAATAAAATTACCGTTTTTTTTATACTTTAACATTATTCCACCGTCTCCCCAAGTCCAAACACAGTCCTGAGTTATAGCTTTCAGCCGGGGAAAAAGAAACAAAGTTTTCACATTCAAAATTATGTCTACACTCCACACCGATAAACTTGTACTGCTCCCTGTTCCATTCTAAATACTCAAGTAGGAGTACCTATGTACGCTTTCACTCCCTCTCAAAGTCTCAACAGTCAACATACACCCGTATTTATAAACAAGTTCTTCAGATCATTCTGAGAATGCACTTGGGAAAAAACGTACTCAGAGGTAAGCACGTTCTAAGCCCGTTCAAAATAAAATGGTATTTATAAACAAGTCCGATAAGAGGTAAGACCGGTCTTTCCTAAGATGATGCTAAGCGTGTGGTACTCGTTGGCAACACTGTAATTTTACCCGGGTCGAACCTAGATAGTCCCAAGAAATCAAGGTCTGTGATTTTTGCAAATTAATTTTAACCAGCCTATGGGCGGGAATTGAACCCGCAACCTAGCGCTTACATGGCAGGTAGTAACTTATAGGTAGGTAGTTACCTTTAAGGGTAGCGCGCCTGCTCTGAGTGCTCTGTAAGCCCTATTGGGTCGCGGGTTCGATTCCCACCCAGCGGTGATCTTTATACCGAACAGCTGATCTGCAGAATCGGAAATTCGGGACTTTCGGGAGCCCTACGACCCTAGGCCCAGGAGTAGTCGCAGGGGTGCACTTTCAAGCATTTTAATTAGAGAAAAATTATTGCACAAATTGTAAGTCATTAAAAGTAAGCAGGAAAAACTTCTGCTGGCAATGCCAACGTAACGTGGTGAAGTGGCAGAACTATGCGAAGAAGAGAGAAAACAGCCATTCTGTGAAAATCTCATTATTACTATGTAAGGTACTTACCTACATCTTTCTTTCTCTCTCTCTCTCTCTCTCTCTCTCTCTCTCTCTCTCTCTCTCTCTCTCTCTCTTCTCTCTCTTTCTTTGTCTCGTTTTCCAGTCATCCCCATGAGATGTTTCGAGAAGAGACGAAAAGGTAGGTGGGTAGGTATTATGAATTTATGAGTGAAATAAACCGTGTGGTTCAATCGGAGAGAAAAGTATGATTTTCTTCTACACCCTGTTTATACATATTTTAAGTACTTGATTTTATAATAGTAGGTACCCTATAGGTACAGACTTACACACTGTACACTGAGAAAAAAACTAGGGTGCCGGCAGCCCAATCGGGTGACTGGGTTCCCGCACTCTAATATTGAACTCTATATCGGGAAGCTCGACACTATAATATAGCATTCCAACAGCCTAAATCAAGACAAGTAACGAAAAATGTAAGAATCAACTCCGGATAAAAAGTCTAAAATGCAGAATTTCGATTGGTTGATTCTTGGCTTTATCAAAAATTAAAAAAATGTAGAGCAGTCTTTATCGAGCTACCTCTTGAGGTCCTTGATTCGGTTTTTTTTTTTTTTTTTTCTTTCTTTTTTTTTCTCAATGTAGGTAGGTACCTCAGGTATTTAGATATTAAATAGCATCTTGCAGCCATGTGTATAATAATTTTACTGTAGGTAATACCTATGGACCTATGCATTCTTACAGAATTTACAGCACATGTAAAATACCAAAATACCTCAAGTACCTCACCTACGTACCTACCTACCTACCTTTAGGTATCTACCTACAACAATAAGAAAAACATCCATACATCCTCGTGTTCCACATATATTTTCACCTGTTTACACATTATTTCAACACGGAGAATGATAAATACTCGTAAGTATGACACACAAAAATAAAGTGGAATAAAAATGTTTGAAGAGCATATTAAAAAATGTAAGAATCAACTCCGGATAAAAAGTCTAAAATGCAGAATTTCGATTGGTTGATTCTTGGCTTTATCAAAAATTAAAAAAATACGTAAGGGTAATAGAAATACGTAAGGGTAATAGAAAGTAAAAATGGGTAATAGAAGGGTAATACGTAAGGGTAATAGAAAGCAGTCTTTATCGAGCTACCTCTTGAGGTCCTTGATTCGAGGAAGTACATAAACCAGGAAGATTAGAGGCCAAGTCAAAGGCCAATGTGTGAACATGTCACACATCACGAAGCTTTTAATTCCTTTCATTTTATACAGGATGTCTCACAAGTCCCGCCAACCCCTTCGGGACGTTTGACATAGGTAGAATTTTGATTTAAAAAAAAATCCCTAGTTTCTTGAGAAAATGAGAACCCTATCCACCGGTTGGGTGGAAGAGCTCGCTAGTGAGAATCCTGTCATAAAAAAGGGCGCCTTCTGGGGGGTCGAATAGATTTTCAAATCACTATAACCTAATCTGCTGTTGGTGGCCCAGCCCTTTTCTTTCCTTTGAGACAAAGAGAATTGAAAATTTCACCCACTTTCAACATTTACAAAGGTGTGTCCACACATAGTCGAGGGCCGTCGATCGATGTGAATTGACGGGCGGTCGACTATGTTTGGACACACCTTAAAAGATCCACAAGGACTTCCGGAACACCCTGTATAATGTGTGGTAGGGAATGAATGGAAAAGAAGACACAAATTATGAACATTAGAGGTTATAAACCTCACATGGGATGGATGTCGACATTATTATTAATATCGCCCCATCAGGACATCCACAGTTCAAACGTGATGACAATTTCCCCTCTGTCTTTCCCCCTTTTTTTCTTTCTTTTCCTTCTTTTCTCCCTCTCTTTCTCTCTCTCTCTCTACCTTCCTCCCTCTCTCTCTCTTCCATTCTCTTTATTTCTCCCTCCTCTTTTCCCCCTTATTCCCTCTTTCTCTCCTTTCCCCTTGAATTTCTTTTTCCTTCTTTCTCCATCTTATTTCTATGTATCTGTGAGGTCCCGTCATACAAAATTGTGAATGCGAAGGCACTCAATTATTAATGAACTTCAAAATTAAAACAACTTAAAAAAGTGGATTTTTATTTTTACTAATCTGTTTTATATAAACTTCATTTTTGCATCTCTTCTAAACGTTTCCTTACAAAGAAAAATATAAAATTACATTGAAATTTAATTTGTCGTGCTTTTCTTTTTTCTCCTCGTGTACCTACCTCTTTGTATAGGTACATCTACTTCTACCTCCTATGTTTTCCATGCTTTACTTTTCCCCCACTTTTCTTGAATAATAATTTTAAATAGAAAATATCTCTTAATCTTTGACTTATTTAAGTGAGACGACTCGGGAATTAGATAATGCTAGATGGGATTGAAATAAATGTAACTGTACACTGGACTGGTTAGATCCATGATGAAAAGATTCATGTCGCTTAGTAGGTAAAATTTCTGAAGTATAATCAGGGTTGGACTTTATTCGTATTTGAACAAATTAATTATACAATTTAAAACATAGTAATTTAAGATTACAAGCCAAACACCATCTGTCAAATCTGTCTCCAGCTGGGAAGGTCCCCTCCACACTTGCCCCATTCCCGCGCTGGACGGCCAAACCAATCCTTTAGGTACGTATGAATTTTAATTTATATTTTCGATAGGTAGGACCTATGTGATGTGAAAATTACTGATTCCTCAGATGAACTTGTGGATTTTGAAAGTACAAAACCATCTCATCCGCAAGACAGAAATTGGTTACTTAACTTTGTATCCATCTAATTCATTCACATTAACGATTCATTTAGTGAGTTAATTGTCTATGTAAATTCTAACAACAGTCTTGCTGTGGTTGGTTGTTGAATAGGACATTAAGACTTGATTCATTAATGCATTGTGCTTATTCAAATGCATAATGTTTCATATGGCACACGGGAGTGCCATTGGTGAGGCAATGCAGTAATCCACTGTCTCAAGTCTGACAAATCAGCACAGGGAGTCCCATGTCTTCGACTTCTGAAGAATTTGTCATCAAGCCAACTATCTCGTAATATTTGGTTACGTAAAGTTTCTATTATGATATGTCTGTCTTGATAGACTGGTGTCTGTCTACCCCAAACTTACAAAACTTTAGGTAGAAACACACTACTATCACACGATGTAAGCTCACGTGACGTGAGGGCAGTGTAGCTATCATGGACAAAATCACCTGTTATGGAAGAACTTTTAACCACATTTTTCTGACTCCCCATGAGCTAAAGTGCCGTGATAGTTGTGTGTTTCTACCTTTGGTTGATTTTTCGCCATAAAAAATCTTTAGTGAAATTTTTTCTCGTAAATCCTTGAAGCTAGACATTTCAACGTCATATTTTTGGAGTCATAAAGGACAAAACGAAAAGTGCTGACAATACTCACGACAGGTACAATTGCCAAGTCTGTCCTTTTCGTCCCCGTCTGTGATGTCGCCTAGGTTGATGCCGAAGATTTCGTCAAAATACAACTTGCCCGTCCTGTTCTTGTTCTGGTCAGGGTCGCTGGTCAATTCGTTCTGGAAAAAGATGAACAGATGTTGCGAAATCGAGAAATCCATCATGAAGATTGCCAGGTTAGCTTGGAGAGTAGCGCGTCTTCTCTGTAAGGGTTAGACCGCAGGGTCGATTCCTGCCTAGGGTGGGTTATATACCACAAACAGATAAGATTCATTCTCGCAACAGCTGGCTTTCTAATATCCTGTCATCCTTCTCTTTTCGCTTTCGGGACGATAAGACCTCACAGTTCCCTCTATCAAACGTACTTGGTTTTGAATTTAGGAAAAAATACAATCAAAATATCTTGGAGTGAACGTTACATTTCCGAAGAAATGATTAACATATCCACTTATGAAACATTCATAAGTACCTAGATAGCTACGCGCAACAGCTGGCTTTCTAATATCCTGTCATCCTTCTCTTTTCGCTTTCGGGACGATAAGACCTCACAGTTCCCTCTATCAAACGTACCTACTTGGTTTTGAAATTAGGAAAAAATACAATCAAAATATCTTGTAGTGAACGTTACATTTCCGAAGAAATGATTAACATATCCACTTATGAAACATTCATAAGTACCTAGATAGCTACCTAATAAAAGTAGTTACCTACTGTCTCTTTCCTAGTTGATATCGATAATACCTGCGTAATATTAGTCAGTACTGTCTCTTTCACTTACATTTAACTGGTTTATTTACACTCTTGACATAAGTAATTTATGTTTCATGTCAATCAAGTATCGCGCATCATAATATATTATACGGTACACTTATAGGTAGGTAAGTACATATGACTATCATGCTGGGGATAGGCTCTGCTGCTATAAGTTTGAATTAAACATAAGAATTATAGCTAAGTTCTACGAATTTATTACCTAAATATTATTATTTTTAATACATAGTTCAATACCAACTCTATTTATTAATTACAATCTAAATAAAATAATAAAGGAAGGACGGACTAAAAATTACAAGTTGATCCTGCTGCTATAAGTTTGAATTAAACATAAGAATTATAGCTAAGTTCTACGAATTTATTACCTAAATATTATTATTTTTAATACATAGTTCCATACCAACTCTATTTATTAATTACAATCTAAATAAAAAAATTACAAGTTGATCCCTAATGACATTGTCATAGCAATATACGTAGAGCAGGCTAAGAGGTAAATAGGCTAAGGGCAAGATAACAAAGGCCCTCATCCTAGCATATTTTCATAATCACAAGTATGAAAAGCCATTTTTTTAATCTCGACATTACCATAATACAAAAGATACAGCTGTCTTTAGTAATTTCTTTGTAAAATATTATTTCAAGTTTTGGGTTGTTGGATCAAAGTTATTTGCTTCAGCAAATTGCCTTTTAAATCAAGAAGTTGGGGCGCGAATGTATCTAGTATTTAGTTAAGAAATCTATGTCGATGTCGCGTAAAGCCTTATTTGAATTTAGGTATCTCCAAAGAATGACTCACTGTATTTGATACCTATCAAAAGCTTTGTAAGCTTGTAATAACACCAAATACCTCACTCTTTTATCCTGTTGATTCCTAGCCTTGCATTTTGGTTAGAATTTCGGAAAAAATATAACCGAGACAGTTTTTAATCTCATTTAGAATTCAAGGTGAAGGGCAGTGGAGCGAAAGATCAAATATTTATTTTTGACAACCTGTGGGTTTATTAACAGTCTTTTGCTGACTGAAGGACTTGATAATATTTACTGAAAACACCTCCCTAGTCCCACAGGACTTTCAACTTTCAGTCACGAGGATAAAACGCTCTATTAAGGTCAGCACTACCAGTATTTTTTAATCTAAGACGAGAGGTTCTCATTTCCTCTGTCTAGATTGAATTCTTTTGTTCTGCTTTCGTTGACTTTTAGGGTAAAGGATTTAACACTCCGAAATATCATCCGGCGTCAGATTTTCAATTACTTATTTTCTTGTTTCCATCTGAAGCAAGTTAGATTGACCGCGGGTCATTTTGTTTTCTAATAATGAATCCCAAACACTGACATTCAGACACTTGGAAATTCAATGTTGTACTCAATTTAACTGTCAAGATGCTAAAGTCACAACTGGATTATTCAGTCATTCAGCTACATTATCCTTTCAGCTAGAAGCTAGATGCAGCCGCCAAGAATAGGTTGTGAAAGAATTTCGAGTCTTGTAATGTTGTGACAGCCACCAAAATCGTTTCACGCTTTTTGCATAACCTAGGAAAAGTATACACAAAAGTCTAGATCTATAGAACCATTTTCTGTGTTTTCTCTGAACGAAACCACTATCAATTTGTTAACCTGACAAGAACGGCGAATGGCAAGTGCTTCTTCAACCGGCCCGAAACTCTATCCTGTTTATTTCACCCAATCCTCTCCTATATTAAGTTTATAATGAGTAAGCCGCGACATTTGCAAGGGTCTCCGGACATCTGTCATTGACACATTTCTCACACGTCACAAGCACACAGGTAAACTTTTGGAAGCAATCGCCTGTTTTCAATTCCAATAAATCGCCCATTCCTCGAACAAGTTGATGGCAAGCCACACATTTCAGTACAGTCATGTTTTTCGAGAACTATCAGTTTTGTTCTTGAGAGTTATAGCTATCTTCATGTGCCACAGCATTGGAAAGTTTTCTTGTGGTTTTTGGTTTCCCACAATGAGTATCTGGCCGTGCTTATGGGAGAATTTGACGAGATTGATTCGTTTTGAGGAAGTTCTAAATAGGTGAGGAATACTTATTCGAAACACTAGTGAAGTATACCTAAACCTAATACCTATACCTAGGTTAGGTCTACTATCCACACATAGCCAGAGCTATGTGTGTATAGTGGATTAGGTATTATGTGAAAGAAATAGATAAAAGCTTGCATTTCTTTATAATAGATCTTGGTAGGTATAAAAGGTACCCAGCGGAAAACAAACATTGCGACAAAAAAATTCAAAAGAAGAAGAATACTACGAAGAGGAAGAAGAAGAAGAAGAAGAAGAAGAAGAAGAAGAAGAAGAAGAAAATGTTTAAATAAATTTTTCAGAATAAAAGCCTGAATCGTTTCCAGTGGTAGCATTTGAAGAACAGATTTGAGACATGGATTTTACAAAACAAAGGGAAATCTACTGAAATAGGTACTACAAATATCTACCTACCTGTATTTTTTTGCATAATGAGAACAAAGAGTCATTGACACATTTCTCACACGTCACAAGCACACAGGTAAACTTTTGGAAGCAATCGCCTGTTTTCAATTCCAATAAATCGCCCATTTCTCGAACAAGTTGATGGTAAGCCACACATTTCAGTACCTACAGTCATGTTTTTCGAGAACTATCAGTTTTGTTTTTGAAAGTTATGGCTATCTTCATGTGCCACAGCATTGGAAAGTTTTCTTGTGGTTCTTGGTTTCCCACAATGAGTATCTAGCCGTGCTTATGGTAGAATTTGACGAGATTGATTCGTTTTTAGGAAGTTCTAAATAGGTGAGGAATACTTATTCGAAACACTAGTAAAGTATACCTAAACCTAATACCTATACCTAGAGTAGGTCTACTATCCACACATAGCCAGAGCTACGTGTGGATAGTGGATTAGGTGTTATGTGAAAGAAACAGATAAAAGCTTGCATTTCTTTATAATAGATAGATATTGGTAGGTAATAGGTACCCAGCGGAAAACAAACATTGCGACAAAAAATTCAAAAGAAGAAGAATACTACGAAAAGGAAGAAGAAGAAGATGGAGAAGAAGAGGAAGAAGAAGAAAATTTCGGGTTGTTTGAATAAATTTTTTCAGAATAAAAGCCTGAATCGTTTCCAGTGGTAGCACTTGAAGAACAGATTTGAGACATGGATTTCACAAAACAAACGGAAATCTACTCAAATACTACAAATATCTACCTACCTGTATTTTTTTGCATAATGAGAACAAAGGTGGATTTTATTTCGCATACCCCAACACATTTTGTTCTTGCAGCTTGTCGGAGACAAAACTTTCAGTAAGGCCCGGATCACAAGGACTAATTTATTGAGGGAATGACAATACTGATTACATGATAAAAGATCTTCTTTTTCTTCTCCTTTTCCCGTGTACAGATGGGGTTGGCATTTTTCGTCAGCCTCTCAGCCCTAACTAGGGTGATTTCTTTGAGCTGACATTTCGTTTTGGCTACAAACTTTACGAGTGGATGCCATTCGCACTCAACCTTGGCTACTTCTTTAGCAAGGGAAATGCAGGCTGGTCTACTCCCTGTTCAACGTCCCCCAGCCAGACATTGAAAGCAGAAATCGATCTCAACAGTAAGCCCGGGCCTCAAGTTATGAGAGCCGTTCCGGAAAGGGTAACACCGAACTTATAATTAGCTACGAGTTTCGGAAGACGCTTGAGACAGCATGTCGAACTGCAAACAATACCAACACAATCTAAAGAGAACAAGAGAAATATCATAACAATGATTATAACAAGAGAAATAAAATGACAATGAATTATGAATATAACAAGGTATCATAACAATGATAACTTGATAACATATTGAATACAAAATCTCAACACTGTCATTTTATGGGGAAAACTTTTTAATGAACTTCCCCCAACTTGTAGATTTTTTGTTTATTCATTTTTAGTCCGTCCTTCCTTTATTAAATTACAATAGTAATAATAAAAGGTATACGGACGGACTATTGTATTCGCTTCGGTGTCGTCTGTCTGTGTGTCTGTCTGTCTGTTCCCATAGAAAAGTAAGTCTTTTTTATGGCAACAGTCACTATCAATATGGTCTTTTTTTCAAAACTTTCAGTAAGGCCCGGATCACAAGGACTAATTTATTGAGGGAATGACAATACTGATTACATGATAAAAGATCTTCTTTTTCTCCTCCTTTTCCGGTGTACAGATGGGGTTGGCATTTTTCGTCAGCTTCTCAGCCCTAACTAGGGTGATTTCTTTGAGCTGACATTTCGTTTTGGCTACAAACTTTACGAGTGGATAGATCTAAATAGATCTAAAAAGGTCGCAGTGATAAAATTGCATACCCTCTCACAAGACAGGAGCAACCAGACTCATAATTACGAGTGGATGCCTTTCGCACTCAACCTTTGCTACTTCTTTAGCAAGGGAAACGCAGGCTGGTCTACTCCCTGTTCAACGTCCCCAAGCCAGACCATTGAAAGCAGAAATCGATCTCAACAGTAAGCCCGGGCCTCAAGTTATGAGAGCCGTTCCGGAAAGGGTAACACCAAACTTATAATTAGCTACGAGTTTCGGAAGACGCTTGAGACAGCATGTCGAACTGCAAACAATACCAACACAAACTAAAGAGAACAAGAGAAATATCATAACAATGATTATAACAAGAGAAATAAAATGACAATGAATATAACAAGGTATCATGACAATGATAACTTGATAACATATTGAATACAAAATCTCAACATTGTCATTTTATGGGGAAAACTTTTAATGAACTTCCCCCAACTTGTAGATTTTTTGTTTATTCATTTTTAGTCCGTTCTTCCTTTATTAAATTACAATAGTAAATAATAAAAGGTATACGGACGGACTATTGTATTCGCTTCGGTGTCGTCTGTCTGTGTGTCTGTCTGTCTGTTCCCATAGAAGGACTTATCCAAACTTGGTCGACCTATATATCAAATTAAAGGTCTTTTTACCAGGAACACGAAAGT